>NW_019227515.1:92107-108830 GCF_002742605.1 Olea europaea var. sylvestris | reverse complement strand
CCAGTAACTGACATTTATCATATTTTTATTGGCTAAACAAATGTAGAAATTATTTACAAATGAATTGGCAAGTTTATTGCATAAATATATTTGAGTATTTATCTGATTTAATGCCATTGTTTTTAGTTCGTATTACAACTTTCAGATGCCAATGAGATTTAAAACTCTTATGTTCTTGCATTCTCAATCTTTTTAATTATATAAGGAAGAATTGCAGCTGGGGCCCCATACCTTTCAAACTTTTGCAGACTCTACCTAAACCTTTCATTTTTGCAAATGAGGTCTCAAACCTTTAACCTCAATTGCAATGGTGATATTGCTATTGAAGCAGTACCATTGTTGATGCCACTGTGCTTGCAGTTTCCTTTCTCATATGTCTCTTCTAAATTATCTGATTTGGTTATTTTGGCCTTCAACCATTTGTTGTATTTGAAAGATTCTTGGTTAACATCTGAATTTGCCCATTCTATGACGACTAAGTTTTCCTGCTGTGTCTGGCTCCGGTTCTTATCATCTTTTTGTGCCCAGTTGATTGCTTCTCTTCACTTTTTTGGTAATTTACATACTACAGGCAGCTTCCGGAACAAAAGGTGGTTCAAGTGGCTCCCCTGTAGTTGACTGGCAAGGCAGAGCAGTTGCCTTGAATGCTGGGAGCAAGACATCGAGTTCTTCGGCTTTTTTCTTACCTTTAGAACGAGTAAGTACATTTTCTGATATTTGGCCATTAGCAGTGGTCTTATAAATAATTTTTTGGCTGCTTTCTTTCTTTTTGTGAATGGATTTTTGGAGCATCTGGATGATTTTTTTAAAGGAAAGCTGGACAATCACCTTCCCACTATGTTAGGAGAAAGATTTCATCTTAATTCTTTGAAGAAAGAAACCTGAAAATGGTATTTGAAATGTTTTATATACGCAACTTCTTTCTTTTCTGTGGAATCTGTATAATTACTTCCTTCTTGAAGATCCTACTTCTCTGAACTCTTTAAATCCAATATTTACCCTATTTTCACTGGCATTGTATTGTATTGTTGATAATTGATATTATTTTTCTTTTTGTTTGAACTATTTTTGGGTTTGTTTTCTGTGTCACTGTACTTTCAGATGTAGGTGCGCCTAAATATATGCTGTTATTAAGAAAATGATATCGAAATGGAACTTAGGTTAGATTCTTGCGATGAAGTTTCTTTCTTTCCACCTCTATCATAATATGGAAAAAAATTTTGATCTTTCAAAAAACTTAAATAGTAACTTGAACTTTTCAGGGACTCTGATCATGTGTGCCTAATGACTCAAATTAATTTGGCTTTCAGGTTGTGAGGGCATTAGAATTCTTAAAGCAAGGAAGAGATGCTATTACAAACAAATGGGAGGCTGTCACCATCCCTCGCGGTACACTCCAGGTTAGTCCGTTCTTGTTCATAGGACTATATTTTAGTCCTTCCTATCTGTTTTGTGTTGTAAATGTAACACCACTTTTGTATAATTTACTTGGTGTCACATTTTTACCATATGTAACAAAATAATTGGATTGATTTTTTTTGTTGCGTATAACCTTGCATGGCTTATATGTTTACCATTGTCTGATCTCATGACTTGCTGATCGCAAGTGCCTTGAAATTTAGTTTCTGAAACTATCTCTCACATTTCTTATCTCCTAAGGAGATGCTATAGTTTATAGTGCTTTGCATTTGCATAAGCAATCACTGAAACCTTGAATACTGCTGAACTCGGTAGCTTTTGTGCCATACTGTCACTAACTCACCATATCTTAGTGAGAAGTTTATTTAAAGAATTTTGATATTACTGATCAATGAAATTTCTCTACATAATTAATGGAGATTTTTCAGATATTGCAAGAAAAGATTAATAAGGTGGTACCTGAGAAGAACTGCAGATTTCATGGAAAGGGTATTTAATTTGATTAGTTGCCTTAGCAATTTCTGTTACCCCAGACCTCTGAACATTGGAATGGTCGTAACATGTATGAAGCATCTAAAATTGTTCAGTGCTCCACTAGAAATATAATTGTTTGCATCCACATGGACCACATCTTTTTTAGCTAAAAATATGCTTTCTAATTGTTTGAAGTGATAATTTGTTCTTATTTTACACAATCTTTCATCTCTGGGTTTTGAGAAGATATTGCATGTTTTGTGTCAAAATTTTCAAAATATAGGTTACATTTCTCCACAAAGGCTTTGATGAGACACGTCGACTTGGGCTTAGAAGCGAAATGGAACAGGTATATATCCCGACAATCTTCTATTCCTCATAGGGATGGCAAAAATACCCATCAAATCCGATACCCGCGGAGCCTCGCCTTGAACGGGAGGGGGATTTCCTGCTTAATCGGATAATTAGGTTAGGTAGAGGGGAATGCTGCCCCGAGGCGGGTAACGGGGGCTTGCCCCGCCCCGTTTAATTATTTAATTATTTATTTTTTAAGAATTCAATATTTTAAATAAAAAAACTCCACGAATTTTCATTAATTGTAATAGAAGATGACAACTAAGGGCATCTAAGGAATATGATAAGCAATAAAAACTTAGTTTACCAAATATATTCAAATAATCTAACTTTCAAAAATAAATAAATTAGTTAAAAATTGAATAATTATATTATTGTCTCACTTGAATGAATCAGGACAATAAAATAAATTATCAAAAACTATAAAAAAAATTAAAAATTAAACGGGTACCTAAACGGGGCAACCACCCCACCTTAAACGGGCAACGGCGGGTACAGGGCGGCTGGAAAATGCCTGGTGTGGCGAGGGGTGGGGGAACCTGCCCCGCCTGTTGCCAACCCTAATTCCTCATTTGATCACGTTGTTTCCATTCTTCCAGCTTGCCCTGTAGTTTTAAGAATTTCTTGAAGTGATCGTCAAATTCACCAATGCCTGACATTCTTTTCCAAATTTTAATGCATTAGTTGGTGCGCCATGCAACTCCACCTGAAGAAACTGGAATGCTTGTTGTTGATTCTGTGGTGAGTGTATATTTGGGTGCGTTGTTTCGTTAAACTATATAGTGGTTTTGTTAATATTAGTAATAACCGAATAGCGAGTAGTGTTATTGCTTTTATTTTCATATGAATGTTTCCTGCCTTGGTTTCAGGTGCCAGGTGGCCCAGCGCATAAGCTTTTGGAACCTGGTGATGTGCTTGTTCATTTGAATGGGGAGGTAAACTTCCTTTATAATTTTTTATTTTGAAATTTTGACTGCATTGATGGGTTATGCTTGTGTGAGAAGGCACTACCAACTATGTTCATTGCTAGTAGTGGATCTATATCATTTACTTGTATCTTGGATGAATGCCTTATTAATTGATCTACTTGTTAGGATTGAATTACCTTTTCCAGACACAGTGACAGTAATTTGTTGTTGATGCAGAATGGGGTAATTATGAGAATAGATGGAATACTAGAAAGTGAATCAAAATCTCTTCTTATTTCTATGCCTAAAATAGGTGCTCAACTTTTGCAAATCTTCATCTCAGTCTCCATCAGTGTTGTGCCCGATATATAATATAATTTTCTTGCTTCGAAGGGCTTATTCTTGAGTAAACAAATCCACATGTAACAAGATATTTTTATAATTTTCCTAGATAATTGGAGTGCTGTCAAGGACATTATAGTATCTTTCTACTAAGAGTTAGCTGTTGAGAACTTCCTTTTTGGATGACGAATGATGGTTAATCATCCTATATGAAGAATAAATGTAGTTTCTTTTTCCGAGTGTCTTTTATGACTGCTATATTATGAGTAAAATCAACAAAAAATGTTATAGGATGTAAAATATTTGTGGTTGTAAATAATTGAAAGTGAGCAGTGCTTATCTGGATTGGATAGGTACGGAGCTCAAATTCAAATTTTGTCTTTATAAATCCTAAGACAGAGCTTGAGACGTGATGGATAGTTGTGGTTCTGGTTTTGATTTTTAATATTGATCTTTTTAGTTCTTTAAAGTGAAATTTAATTCCAAGAATTGTGGTTTCAGGTGACTACCCAATTCTTGAAAATGGAGAATTTAATTGATGACAGTGTTAACCGTAAAGTTCAACTTCAAATTGAAAGGGGAGGCAAGCCTTTGACTGTGGAACTGCTGGTGAGATATATACTCAAGTCCATGAATTTTACGTCTCTTTTTTTTCTTTTTTTTTTTTCGTGTTTTTTTTGTTTTTTGGTTTCTCTATTGTGAGGTGTTAAGACTTTTTTTTGTTCGTCTTTTCACTGCTAATGAACTTTCCACGATCCAAACTTAAGCTATCCTATCCAGAAAATACCAATTTTAACAATTCCTCTATCAATGTACCTTTCTTAGCACCTCTTAAGATGAAGTTGGTAAACAAATTTTTCAACTTGGGGAACTATTGTGATTCTTATGATGGATAAGTTCGTTTATGCAAGTAGTTGTCATTGGAATGTGAGAAGAGATAAGAAGAGTAAGGATGTGAAGGTTTTCCTTCTGATGTATGGAGTTTGGTGTACCAGTATCCTGTAGGATTCACTTTCTTTTCTCTCTCTTTTTTTGGATCTTTGGTGTTTAATTCATACAAAAACTGTTCTAATTAGCTCAATTTTGTCTCTCATTAAAGGACTACTTCTTCAAAAAATATTTTGCTCTCTCCTGGTGTGGGTTTGCTAGTTATTAGAGAAAATGATATTTGTATTGGTTATTGTTATGGCCAAGCAGTACTTGGACTACCTCTTAGGCTGGACCATGCATCTGCTTTTTGAATGAAAAATGGATAGAATTGGTATTATTTGTCTGAGATGTTGGATTTTATTTGTTTATTTCCTTATTATGATTTTTACAATAATGTTTCGGTTAAGTTATAAAGAAATAACACATGAATTATGCTCTTATCTTTCATTATCCATTCTGTTGGTAAGCTGAACTAATTGTTGGTGACTATATTTAAAATTCATGGGCTTCTGTCCAAGTGCAGAGAGCTACCCATTGAAATTCTTTGTTTCCACTAAGCCCTCTATTTGCATTCTTTAAATTGATTCGTTCTCTGTAAACTATCACAGGTTCAGGATCTTCACTCGATTTCTCCTGATTACTTTCTGGAAGTTAGTGGTGCCGTGATACACCCACTTTCTTATCAACAGGTTAGCTTATACTGCTGTTACGTATTGTCAGTTTGTGGCTGGTATAATTTCTATGTTTGGTGTATCTTGGGCTTGAACTTTTCATCATTTATGTGTTTCTCGTGATTTGACGATATACATCTCTGTTTCATCTAATAATTTTTTAGAGTTGCTGAAACACTTCCATTGAGCAATAGATTTATGTTTCCCATCCAATTCACCATCTTCCATTACAAAGATTTACTGTTTGATATTTTAAATTTGAGGGATAGAATTATGAAATGAAACTTTATAATGAATATGCAATGATCAGAAGGAAACAATGATGGTACTAGGAAACTAACGAAGAAAAGAAATGATGTTTAGACTCGTCCATTTTTGTGAAGATAGACATCTCTCTGGATTGTTTACATTTTTCTGCCCTAAAGTTTTTGGTTCTGTATCTAGACAATTTTTTCTGTAGTTTTCCCTGTTGATTTTGATACATTCAGGAATCTTTTTGTATGGACAATCAAATTTATTGATTGCATGCTAGTGTTTTGTACTTTCCATCTTTGCTGTTATCCACACACGATAAAACTTCATTGTTGATTTCGGCTACCGGTGACTATTGAGATAAGTTTTACACGATAGGTTGCTCATTTATACTTTTTGAAGTTAATTTGCTAACTGATCTTTATGACTTTTTATGTCGGGTTTATCTGTCATTTTAGAACTCACCAGGTAACATTCTTCCACTTGAAAGACTTCGTAGAAAGTGGGTGGTTGTGAAAGATAGGGAATATCAAGGGTTAGGAACTTCTAGCTTCTCCGTGGATACTCCAATTCTCCCATTTTGAGATCAGATTGGTTCTATATTCATGCTGGTGCCTGTTTACTTTTTTCTCCCAATGCTTTACTGATTGTAACCTTGTTTTGCATTGTTTGAAAACCTGGAAGGTTGTATGGGAAATATTTCCTGGGAAAAAGTGAAGATGGGGAAAAAGTAAAATGATTTTCAGGCATTTTTTGATTGAATAGGAAGTTGAAGTGAAAATGGGTAATAATTGAAGAAAAAGGTAGTAGGATGAAAGTTTCCCAGAAAATTCCAGTGTTCTTGTCCATTCAAGAATTGCTGGAAAGTTTTCCCCTGCTGGATATTCTCTCATTATTTTCTTGCCAAAAAAATACGTGGAAAGTTTGAAATAACAGACTCTCCAATACTTTCTTTCTTGAGCATTCAAATGGTTCCTTGCTGTTTACCCATTTCTTTCCCTATTTTACTTTTATTTTCTAAATTTGGAGTGCAATTTATATTGAGGGAGAGACATTAATACTAAGAAAAGTAGGAGATGGCCTCAATAACCAAAAACTAAAAGCATCTTGCGGGTGTAATGCTCGTAATGTGGGTGTAATATTTTTGCCATTTTAATCTTGTATTATTGCTAGGATGTGCTAGTATAGCTCCACCTTTGAATGTAATTCTTTGTTTCCATATGCAGGCAAGGAACTTCCGTTTCCATTGTGGTCTTGTATATGTCGCAGAACAAGGGTATGTACATTATTATCTTTTCCGTTCGCCAAAATATCTAGTTTAGTATTCTTTTTTGATGTATTATTAGGGATGGCAATGAAGAGAGGGCTTGGGACACCACCCCACCGTGCCTACTCCAATTTTTTATTTATTTATTTTGTGTGGAGGGGGTGTGGGGGGGGGGTCAGGGTGTAAAAATGGGACTATGGAAAAGAGCACAAGGCATGCACATTTTCCCAGAGAGGGTATGGGGCCATGCGATCTGTTTGATACCCCACTTCGTATAATTGTAAAATTCCTTGAGTACACCATGTACATCCATGTTACAAAATGTTTTGGCATATAAAGGTGAACAGACATGATCACGTTTCACCCTACTTCGTTAAGTTGCAGTTGTGATCCTCAGGAATCTGCATTTGAAGATGATTTTTATATGGAGATAGTTTTGAGTACCGAGATGGTATTTAAATCATTATTTCTTGATGTACTGTATGAATTAGATTTCCACCTTCATCTTTGGAACCTTGATGTGTGTTAATTTTTCATAGTTAATTTTGGTAGCTGATTTCCATTATACATTTTCTTATTGTTGGAACACTTAGTTTAGCTTTTAAATTATTGTTATTTATACTTATTTAAGCCCCTGTCTGAGCCCCATTGTTGGGTATAAATGTGTTTTGGAATAGTATTTTGTTGGAGAATATGTGGTTAAAAAATAAGAAAAAGTTTTAGGTTTGCGTGTCAAATTATTTTATGGGAGCGTGTGGTTGAAAATGAGTTTTGGAAAAATGAGTTTTTGGAAAAATGGGGGCAAACATGGGCTAAATAAGATGATCAGGAAATATGATAACAATTTTGACCAAAATATAGATGCAATTAAAATTGGGCGGATCACTTGAAAAGTCACATGGTGAGGATGGCAGGCAGGTTTGGTTTGGGCAATGTGGCAAGGTTTTGAGAAGTCATGCAATAACCACCCTGCCCATCCCCTCGCCATTGCCATCCCTATATAAGATATTATTATATGGATGCTAGTTATTTTGATATCTGCTTGTTAATTGGAAACAATCAAGTCAAATAGAGAGGTTTTACTTATGATTCCCATCTATAGTAGAGAAAATGCTAAATTCTTTCTATACTGATCTTTTTATTTACAAGAAAGAATGAATTGTTCTTATTACCAATTGCAGATATATGCTATTTAGAGCTGGAGTTCCACGCCATGCTATCATTAAGAAGTTTGCTGGTGAAGACATATCAAGTGTAGACGACCTTATTTCTGTGCTCTCTAAATTGTCCAGGGGTGCAAGAGTACCACTGGAATATATAAGCCACACAGATCGTCACCGGAGAAAGGTAGATATCACGTCTCTAAGTCTATTTTTAGATACCATGCATGTCTTTTGGTGATTACTAGACATATCTATGTGGTTCTTGTTTATCATTCTGTTTTGTTCTTTTCTCTTCGTGTAGACCTCTACATTTTAGGTATGTAGTCTTTTCCTGGCCAGTTAATTTTTTGGACTTGAGAGCTGTTTCTTTGATAAAATTTGATTGAGTGGGGCATAACTTAGGGGCCGTTTGAGCCCCATTATTTGTAGATTATAATGAGATGAATAGTATTTTTTGAAAAATAAGTGGTTGAAAAATTTTTGATTTACGTGTAATATTATTTTATTGAAAATTGTGTGGTTAAAAGTAGGAGAGAATTTTAATTTAATGTAATAAGAAATAATGGGGCTCAAACGGGGGCTTAGTTTTACAGACGTAGGAATGCAACAATTTTATATTGAACAATCGGAAAAGAAAAGTAATGAGAAAGTGAAAGGGGTTTCAAGTAGAAGAAGAATTTAGGGCAAGGGAAAATCAATCTATTTCATATATTCAAGGGGTACATAGTACAAAAGAATACACCCTCTTCATATAGAGCAAAGAAACTAAAATCAAAAGAATGTCTAATAAACTAGAGCTTTATCGAATTATTAAAACTATTCTAGTTGAATCTAAACAAACATAATTTGAATTGAAATCTATTTTAAAATTGTATCTAAATCTATCTCTATCTCCATCATTTATCCTCTGGAAGTCATGGGAAAGTAAGCAGCACCAAAAGCCAAAAGACAGACTAATTGAACTTTTAAGACAAAAATGTAAATTTTTATTTTTTAATAAACTTTTGTTTGAGCTGAATATGTTTATATTATTATTTAAGTGACTTTTCTTAATGCGACATTTCTTCTTCGGCAATTTTGATGTCTTTGGACATTCTACAGTAATACCTTAACTTGTTTGGTTCTTAAATTTGATAGTTGAAACTTCTTAGAACTGTGTCCTAGAATATCAAGAAAAGTGAAATTGTTTTATTCTCTGTACATATGATATTTTTTTTACTGTACAGAAACAAACACAATGACGTTCTTGGGGCCCTCTTCACTTGTATTGAAATATTATGAAACTGGTTCATTTTTGTCATACAATGTGCAGATAAAACTAGATTCTGGGTACTCTACTTCCTCCGAACAAGTGATAAATAATGGACTATGTAACATGCTTGATTGAATGTATTGCTAGCAAGTTTCTCTAGGTTGTGGTTCCTGCTTTGAGTTTATGCTCACTGCATACTGTCTTGTTTTACTGTGTGAAGATAAACATATTCATGTTCTTGGGGCTCCCTTCACATCTTCCAGAACTGGCTAGTTTCTTTGCAGAAGTATGTAGTGAACATACAAATAGAAAATGGGCAATCTTTACTTCTCTGAATAATTGATCAGTATAGGACAGTATATATGCTTGATCGAAAGTAGCAATAGCATTATCATTCAAGGCTTACTTGTCTCTAGGTTGTCTTCCTGCTTCCCTCTTGTCGAGATTATATTTATCGTAAGATGATAGCCATGAGTTTCCTATTCTATATTTATCAATATGTATATTTTCAAGTATCAAGTACTGCACAGCTACCTTAAGATTAAGTTTATACTTGTTTTCGTGGTGGTTCTCTTCTTGAATTTATGAATTATGCTTTTGTATGCTCAATATTCCTTCTCTGCTGTTATAATTACATTATTGTCTTTTCTAAGTATTGAGTATAACCACAATATTAACTATGTATTTTGGATAACGATGCATGTTTAGATATATCTAAGATGTAAAGATGACTACTTTTGCAAGAGAAATCGGAAGATTAATATTTCTTTTTGTTGCAGTCTGTCCTAGTCACTATTGACCGCCATGGGTGGTATGCCCCTCCTCAAATATACACTCGTAATGACAGTTCTGGTTTATGGAGCATAAAGCCGGCTTTGCCAGTTGACTCCCCACTTTTATCATCTACCATCAATCCCATTAAACAAGATCTAGCAAGCACAATGGTTTCATCGGGTACTATTTCTTTTTCTCCAATGGAACAAACACATCAATGTATCAACCAAGAACCAATGGATGGTGTGACCAGCATGGAGACTAGCTGTGAACATGTTGCCGATGGACCACATTGTGAGGATGACTCTGATGCTGGAACCAAAAAGAGGGTGGAGGAGGATATATCTGTTGATGGTTCTGTACTGCCTGATTCCTTACATGAACAGGTGGAAGAAAGATTGGAGGACTCTGGAACATTAACAGATGCTGATGTCAGAGATAATCAAGGTGGAGTAGCTGTAGCAGCTAATGCTTCGCCGGAGCGTGTCTTAGAGCCAGCCCTTGTGATGTTTGAGGTAAGATGATAAAATTAATTCAGTGTGTATGTTCACTTCTGTTTTTGTGCTCGTGATTCATTCTCTTAGGGTGTAATTTTGCATGGGATTTAATGGAGGTTTAAACTGGGTTTTATGGCATCTTCATTGATAGAGATTAATTTGTGAAAAAAAGAGGAGTGATGTGAGGGGAGGGGAGGAGGAAGAAATGATGAGGGGGGAGGAAAGGTGAAAAGGAATAGGAAGTTCGTATAACAAAGGCTGCGGAGTAGGAGCCATTGCATGGCAGGCTAATGAAATGGGAAACGGGAAGGATCTGGGTGTGCTTCAAAATGCTACGAAGATGGTTGCATTTTGGTTTTTTTAGCCAATTCAACTTTCAACAGTCTCAGAATTTCCCGGTCACTTGAAGGCTGTTATAGTGTCCTATTCATTTTGGATCTTTTGTCAAATTCTAGTGAATGTTTTCCCATCACTATTTGATCTCTGTCGAACAGATTATAAGAAGAAAGAGAATTAGATCAAAATTACATGGCTTGTGGTTGAGGAAAAAGATTTAAATTCCTCCTAGCTTTGTCAAAGAGACTGGAAAATTTAGCCAATCAAGTTTAATATGAATGAGGCCTGGCTTCTTATTGTATTATATTTTATTAATTGATGATGTACTTCTATGTGCATAATCAATTTAGGCCCTGTTTGACAACCATTATTTGGGAAAACAATGTTTTGAATAGTGATTTTTAGGAGAATGTGTAGTTAAAAAGTAGGGAAAAGTTTTGGATTTACGTGCATAATATTTGATTGTGTGAATGTGTGGTTGAAAATGAGTGTGTAAGAAAAAAGATTTTTCAAATAATGATTGTCAAATAGGGGCTCAAATGACTAATGGTTTTCAGTTTATGCTTGCAATGTTTTCATGTATGCACGTGCAGTTTGCCCTGTTCAATTTTTAGTTTTGATTGAAATTTCATGATTATAGTAATGGGTTCTTATCCGTGTCATGATTAAAACTTTCCTAGTAAATTTTATCTCTTACAGTTCGCTGTTGAGGTCTATCACATCACTCAAATTGGTTCAGTAATTGATTTTTAGGTTTCATCGTATACCTCACCAGCTACTTTGTTATGTAAATCAAATGTACAAATCAATAAAAAAATCTGTTTTCAAAATTTCAGGTTCATGTGCCAACATCATGTATGATTGATGGTGTCCACTCACAACATTTCTTTGGCACTGGAGTCATCATACATCAATCTCAAAATATAGGATTGGTGGCAGTTGATAAAAACACAGTGCCGGTGTCTCTCTGTGATGTGATGCTGTCTTTCGCTGCTTATCCAATTGAAATTCCTGGCGAGGTAATTTTAAATCTGTTAAGCTGTGGGTACAGTTGTTATATGTTGTTATGAAGCAATGAATAGTCTTTTGCAGGTTGTCTTTCTCCATCCTGTACATAATTTTGCTCTTGTTGCGTATGATCCTTCGGCACTAGGTGCTGGTGTTTCTGTAGTTCGAGCTGCTGAACTTCTTCCCGGTGTGTTTTCTGATTGCATTTATACATTTGCTTTACATTTCTCTTCCATCCTTTACTTCTGGTGCATAGTTCGTACAGTAAGGTTTATATTTGGGATAGAAACATCCCACCTTTCAAAAATAGAATCCTCTATGATTACTATCATTTGACAACATCCACGTCGATCTAACCTGTAGTGAAAATTTTGGAGTAACCCAAGATATCCTCAGCATTTTGTCCTTTCACTCCCATAGAAATTTTGTTTCACATGTTTTTAAGGCAAAATAATGTTGTGAGTGCTGCAAGATGGAGTTAATTTTACTTTGTAAATAGAACTAAATTAGAAGAAAATCTAGTAAGGAAATGGGACTTCAAACTGGGATGAAGCTAGGCTAGCTAGCAATGCTGAATGTCAAGAAAGTTGGAATCCTGCGTCTGTTGCACGCTTGCAGGTTACCAGAATTCACGGGGGTGTCAGATAATTCACCTCAGAATTGAAATTTAGTATGCCCTATTCAATTGAAATTCGTTGCTACATTTCTTTCTCATTTGGGATCACTATTTGATTATATTTAGAACCTGCACCTTGTCGAGGAGATTCTGTCTATCTCGTGGGTTTGAGTAGGAGTCTACAGGCTACTTCGAGGAAATCTTTTGTCACCAATCCTTGTGCTGCTCTAAATATTGGTTCTGCTGATTGTCCCCGATATAGAGCAATCAATATGGAAGTAATCGAGCTTGATACTGGTAACTTGATTTCACCTTATTAATTGTTCGAAGTTGTTGCTCTTTATTCTTCTTTCTTCCTGTTCCCTTCTCCTCGGGGACTTAATACTGTGGACACTCACAATATCACATGTTTTAGATTTTGGTAGTACATTTTCTGGTGTTATTACTGATGAGCAAGGAAGGGTTCANCTGTGGACACTCACAATATCACATGTTTTAGATTTTGGTAGTACATTTTCTGGTGTTATTACTGATGAGCAAGGAAGGGTTCAGGCAATATGGGGAAGCTTCTCAACTCAGGTTTGTGCTTTTCACTGCTTCTGGAGTTTTCACAAGCTTCTACATTGCATAAACATGCCAAATGACTACATTTTTATATTCCAACTTCAAGCTCAAATATGGTTATAGTTCATCAGAAGACCATCAATTTGTTCGAGGGATACCGATTTATACAGTCAGCAAAATTCTTGACAAAATCATATGCGGTACAGAAGGACCTACTCTTCTTATAAATGGAGTCAAAAGGCCAATGCCGCTTATAACAATATTAGAGGTTGAACTTTACCCCACTTTGCTTTCTAAAGCTCGCAGTTTTGGATTGACGAATTCTTGGATTCAGGTAATCTATTCTGCTTTGAGAAGTTCATTTTTCTTTCATCCTTTCAGGAGTTATAATTTCTTTGTTCTCTTTCTTTGGTGGGTACAAATGGTTTAAATTCTAGTTTGAACTGAATGCAGAACTTAACATGAAGTAATGAAGATGTTACTTTATTTCATTTTGATTTCTGTCTCTTTTACATATGCATGATCAGTTTGACTTATTCTCAGTGTGAGTCTATCAAATTAATTGTTCGACCAATTATATTATTGAATATATTTTGAGAGTCAGCACCGCATAAATTTTTGGTAAAATTTTTTCAGGCACTTGTGAAGAAAGATCCTATTAGACGTCAAGTTTTAAGGGTTAAGGGTTGCTTCGCAGGTTCCAAAGCTGAAAATCTACTAGAACAGGGTGACATGGTTTTGGCAATTAATAAAGAGCCTGTTACATGTTTTCGTGACATAGAAGATGCCTGTCAAGAATTAGATAAGTGTAATAACAGTGATGAGATGCTTAAGATGATAATTTTTCGCCAGGTATGCATATTGAGCAGTTTCAGCTATTTGGTATTTTTTCACTTTTTCAACATAGTCAATATAAATTTTAACTTGTTAACTCATTCTGGTTTGGATACTCTTTCTTCAGTTAGACTGAGAGACCTTTTAGTGATTGATTTTATCTTTTGTTGTCCATATGGTTTTTTCAGGGCCGTGAAATGGAGCTACTGGTGGGAACAGATGTGAGGGATGGAATTGGAACCACGCGTGTAATAAATTGGTGTGGATGTATAGTCCAGGATCCTCATCCTGCTGTACGAGCTCTTGGATATCTACCTGCAGAGGGACACGGTGTATATGTGGCAAGGTAAGGGTCTTAGCACAAGCTACTTAGTTTGTATGTAATATTATTTGACCAGGGCATTGATTTTGTGCAAATGCTGTAGAAAAAAACTTGAAAAGGGTTCTGTCATTAACTTGTTTATTAAGAGAAGTGGAAAAGCTTGTTGAGTTGTATTACTATGAGACGCCAAAACAAGAAGGCTGTTGACAGGATTTCCTTGTATCTCCTGTCCGAACCCTAAGCCTCTCAGTAGAGGCTAGGTTTAGTGAAAATTTCTCTTTTCCTCTAAACAAGATTTCGAAGTTATAACTTGAATTAATGATTTCAACTTAAATTGGTAAATGGAAACCTGATTACTTAGATTGTTTTATATATGTCAATAAAAGCAAGCAATCTTTACAGGTGGTGTCATGGTAGTCCTGTGAATCGATATAGTTTATATGCTCTTCAATGGATCGTTGAAGTGAACGGAAAACCAACTCCTGATTTGGATGCTTTTGTTACTGTGACCAAGGTACGTTGGTCGATTATAGCTTTGAGCATTCATTCATATAATCAATCTCATGTCAAGATGTCACAGTTGATGATTAAATTGTATAAATGATGACGAAAAACAAAGGTCTCTCATGCTAAAAACATTACAACCTTGAGTCTGGAAACATTTTATCATTCTATCTGCAAACCAACAGGAAATAGAAGATGGGGAATTTGTTCGTGTGAGAACTATTCACTTGAACGGAAAGCCTCGGGTGCTTACACTGAAGCAGGATTTGCACTACTGGCCTACATGGGAGCTGAGATTTGAACCTGAAACTGGAGTATGGTGTCGCAAGACGATTAAAGCATTAGATGGTAGCACTGCTTGATCATAAGTTTCCTCGAAGAAATGAATACATAGAATGGAACCCGTCAATTAACTTCATTGGTGACTGTAGGATTTGAGCTAGCTTGCATTCATGTTATACTAGGATGAGGGTTCCTACAATTTGAGAATTAGCGAATAATTGGCTGTTGTAGATGGTTATAGGGAAAATATCTACAGACGATATTTACTTATAGACAATGTAACAACTGCATCCTATTAAGTGGAAAAGTATAATTTTATATTTTGTACTTTCTAAATTTTCATGTTTCTTTCTGTATTTCTTATGCTTCTCTAAAAAAATTTCTTTCTAGGAGAAAACCAATAGTTTTTGGAGCCATCGAAGTAAAAATTCTCTAGTTACAAAGTTTGTTCACCAAACTTGTGGTTTTAGTAAATCTTTATTGAATTGTTTATGAGAAAATAAGAAACAATGGGTAAATATTGCCCTCGTTGGGAATGGATAGGTATTTTGATTTTTAATATCTTAGTGTTGGTATATTCGAACAAAAATATTGGATGCAACGATATAGAAATGTTTTGTGCATGAAGCCACGATCTGATATATATTTATCTGAATTTACTTGGATATAAATTTCTGATCATGCTTTACCTTAATTGTTATTTAAACAAGTAAAAGTTCTGTCTTCTGATTTGATTGGGGATTAGCATTTCTCTTCTGCATGAGTAAGATTGGAACAAATAATGAATCAATGCTTCAGCCGTTCTCCTCGGCCTAAAATTAATCAAGAAATTCTAACAATTTGCAGCTTACAGTCGTATTGATGGCAAGTATATGAAGAAAGAAAAGAAAAGAACTCTTACCATTAAATAAAACATAAAAACAAAATTATCCAAAGACACTATGCTAAGCTCCCGTTTGGCCCCTATTTGGTGGAGATGAAAATGAGTGAAATATTCTCTTTTTGAAAAATGAGTGGTTAAAAAATAAGGAAAAAATTTCGATTTATGTGTAATATTATTTTATAGAAGATTGTATGGTTAAAAATAAAAAAGAGAGAAATTAAATGAAAATTAATTAGGCCAAACGGGGGCTTATTTCTATCAGTTCTAACAAGTAATAACCAAAAACCCCACCCCAGCACGAGATTAAAAATCCTAAAACCCTAAACGCCTTGCTTGACAAAACTGAGAGATAATCATGCAGATAATCTAATGGCTTCAGAACTCGTTAAGAAATCCAAATCTTCACGTAATGAAGAAGAAACTAGAGCAAAACAAGCAATATCAAGCTTGAAATCCGGGCAGTGGGAGATTGCGTGAGAATTGTTGTCGCTGTACATGGCACGCCCGGAGGATTCAGGTAAAACTAGGGATGGTACGATAGAAAAGGATTTGGCGATGGAGGGATATGGCTGTCGCCGCAGGTGGAGCCCCGTGGAGAGAGAGTATTTTTCCGGCGACTGGTGGAGGTTTAATATTTGCTGGAGGAAGACTATATGGTGGACAGGCCCGGTCCTGGGCCTGAGGCGGAGATTGGTGGATAGGATGATGAAGACAAAGGAGGCTGTAAACAGGACTGCGGGAGATTGTCCCAACAATTTGCTGGCGGAGGCAGCAGCGGCGGAGCATTTGGTGGTGCCGGATAGCAGGAAGGACACGAATGAGAGGATTTCACCATTCGCAAAAAATAATATTGAAAAAAGAAGCAGATGCCATCAAACTTAAAAAAAAAAAAAAAGCGACCAAAATTTTTTTATGACTTTATATAGCTTATAAATTGTTATACTACTTTTTTACCTTGATTATTTTTACATCTAAAAAGTTTTTATATATAAAAAACAATTCGATCATTTTTAGGATTTTTTTTATTATTGTTACTTTTTCCTCTCAATCAATTAATTTTTTTTAATTATC
>NW_019227515.1:28109-88056 GCF_002742605.1 Olea europaea var. sylvestris | reverse complement strand
CCTAATATAAAAGAAAAAAATAGTCCAAGATAAAAGGTTCACAACTATAAAAATTGGTCCAAATATAACAAGCCATCTTCCTTAATCAATAATTATCCATCCCAATATCTACAACAATGGAGAGTTCCAACCTGTAAATTCTTCTCTTCTTTCTCATATATATTTTTTTTTAATTAAAAAAGTGTGGTTTGGCTTGGTTTTATGCGATTTTTAAAAATTAAAACTTAAACCAAACCATTTTGAAACGGTTTGGTTCAGTTTGGAAGAAAAAAAGTCGTGGGTCCACGTGGACCCAAACCAGCGGTTTCAAACCAATGACTTCGGTTTGGTTTGCGGTTTCACAGTTATTTTGTGCAGCCCTAATGGACAGGGTGAATATTTTCTGTACTAGTAAAAATGAGAGTTCGTTGTGCAGGACAAACCTTAAAGTCTTTCTTTTTTTACTTCACTTGTTTACCATTTCAATATTTAACGAAGATATTGTCGGAAAAAATAGGTTGAGTGGCTAACTTTGGCATAAAATTTGAGTGGGACCTGATTGGTTATTTTGAAAGTTCAAAATTGATTTGTATTCTCCTCTGCGAGAACATTGAAATCATGTATTTACTTGCCAAAAATGATATTCGAGTAAATGAGAAATTAATTGGAGCTCAAAGTGTGCCAATTGAAAGGAGTTTATGTGTTGGAGGGAAACCATTTAATGTTTGTCCTACAAAGGAAAATTATGAAAGCAAATACCAGCTTAAATAGAATTGCACTTTGGAAAGGTGGGATCATGTTTTGCATATCGGTTCTCTCTACAAGGGGGCAAATCGAACTGAAATAAGCTTCAGACGTGAAAATTGGCCTTTTAGAAGAGCCTATGTTTCGCAAATCTTTTTCTTATAACTGGCCATTTAAATTTCAAAACTGTTGAAACTCCAATATTCATTATTATTATATACGAGTTAACAATATTCATGGTGTTGAGCCTATATATACAACCTAGTTTTTACTGTTCCACACAAGAAGAGAAAAAGAAGAGAAGCAACACGGCACGCACTTTCTGCATAATTTTATAGAATACAATTTCTGCATAAATTTCATATAGCATACAGTCTCGTGTCTGTTCTAAATTTGTATGGTGATATTCTTTCGACCCAAGTTCTGTTCGCACGAGTAGTAGTTGAGGTGCTCAAATTCTATTATTCCTCCGTTGTATCATAGGTGATAGATATCCAAATTAATCCTCAAGCACCTATGGTAAAGGGGCTAATCTGTTCTAAGAAAACTGTGTTCACACAGGCCTCGGTTAAATGAAAATTTTCCTTATTTTTGGTTAATTAGTTTATTTGTTCTGTTTTATTAGAATTTAATCTGTAATACTTTGGCTAAGTAGATTAATTTGTTCAATTTATTGCAATTTAATCTTCTATATTTTGAGTAGTATCCAAGTTCATTACATATACGGAATATGCAAAATCGGTGTGTGCAAATCTAGTATCTAAGTTGCATACACGGTAAGCTGTTGTATATACAGTAAGCTATTGCATATACGGTAAGCTGCATATAAGGTAAGTTACACATACGATAAGTTGCATATACAGTATGTGTTAAATCGATAAGTTGCAAATATGATATATGTCCATTCGGTATTTGTTAATACGGTATTCATTCACTAATATTTAGTCCAACAAACTTAAAACAATTTGAAAAAGAAAAAAAATGATTTCTTATATATTGTTGCGTGTTGTCACACCTGTCCTACCCACCTGGGCCAATGGCCCACTCATCCTGATCTATGTGGCATTCCTGCCGAGGTGGCACACATTGCCGAGGTGGGTTATATCCGAAGTGCTTCAAGTTGAGGTCCATCCGCCGAGGCTCCTTGATTTGATGTACGCGAGTCTGCCGAAGTCCAACTACCGAGGCCCATGACCCGAAGCATAGAACCTGTTGAATGTAGCTGAGGTCCTCAAATGGAAGTATTTGTCAAATGGTCAAAGCCCCGAAGCTGATGCACGAGCCTCTTAACCACAAAGAGCTTCCTCCACAGTCACTTCTCCCAAGAGATCGTCTGCTCAAAGATCTTATTCGAATGACTGATGGAACGTTTGTCACAAGCATAAAGGTCAAGTCTTGTCACTAGTATGGAGGACATGCGCAAGCAATAAATGCGCCGCAAGCTAGCAAGTCAAGCCCCATACCTAAGAAAAGACGTTTGAACTAAAGAGATAAGGCCACGTGCCACTTCATCCAAGGGCTCTCATTTCATATGTATCACTATAAATACTTTCATTGTGTAATGTCAAAGGCTAATGCAAGAATCAATACTAAAGACTACATTTACTCAACTCTCCCTCATTCACTTGCAATACACAAATCGAGCTTATACACTTTTACATATACATTTACGAGCACCGGTTGGTAATTATTGTACAATTGGATTACGAACAACCCGTCGGATTTCGAACGTCACCATCCCGTGTCGTTGGGCTACTCCCACGCCCCTTTGAATCGCTCGTTTTAGATCGTCCACGTGTCTTAGCGTGTTGGACATTTGCCCACGCAAGTGCGGGTGGGATCAACATCTGTTGGCGCACTTTTTGGGGTCAACAGATTGGCGCCGTCTGTGGGAAACCATATCATAACCATGAGCAACCTTGTGTTAGAAGCTTACTGAAAAACATTTGGGTAACCCCCCTTGAAAAAGGATTTGTTCTTGAAAAAGAACAGGAGGAACCCTATCACTTAGAGAAATCTAAGTCTGATAAAAGAAAAATGAGTTCTAACGAAGATACTCCCCCAAGGAGGGTAAGAGAAAGCACGAATGTGCCTCCTCAGCCTGCTGCCCCAGCAGCTCGGACGAGGCTCCACCACCACCAAAGGAGAGGTGGGATGCGTGCGACATCACGACTATCAAGAGAAATGGCTACCATGGCAGCCAACATGAGGGATATAGCCAACCAAAATTTGGCCATGAGAAAACTCATGGCCCAAATGCAAGGCCAAGGAGGCTTTCCCATTCCTCCATACGTCCCCCGCGGGCACTATCAGCAAGAGGACGAGGTCCAGAGTCATAGGGCTGCCTCGCCAGACTATGGCCGAGGTGAAAGCCCGTTCGAGAGAGAAGTGGAAGTCGACATTTCCTCCAACTTTGCATCTGGCCGACCCACCGAGATCCAAATGAGCCATGATGACTTCCCACCTCCATATGAGCAAGACCCAAGACATAGGAGAGCAGGAAGTGTTTTTGACAGAATCAGCCCTACCGAACCGAGGCCCAGTCAACAGCAGCCTCGGACGAGGCCACAACCTCCACCTCCGATGTCCCATCAGCCGGAGAGAAGGCATGAAAATGCCCCCCGCTCTATCCCGCCTAGAAGTAGGCCGCAGAGGAGGGAGGAAGAGGCTAGGGACCGGTCCGGACCATCTAACCAACAACCAAGGTACGAGGCCGATGACTATGATTCTGACGAGCAGTAGAGGTCCTGTGACTTGGACGATGATGATGAGAACCTGCCATTCTCAAGAGAACTAAGAAATGCCCAGGTCCCGAGCCACTACGTCATGCCAAAAATACCAAAGTATGATGGAAGAGGTGACCCAGAAAAGCACCTCAATGCTTACAAAACTCACATGAGCCTGAGGGGCGCCACCCCAGCCGTGAAGTGCAGAGCATTCCATTTAACCCTCGGTGGAGCGGCTGAAATCTGGTATAGTAGGCTACCATCTGGGAGCATCCGAAGCTGGCCTGAGTTCAAGACAACCTTCTTGAAGAGGTTTGCAGTGAGCAAGGAAAGGGAGGCCCCCATCCAGCGTCTTCAAGACATGAGACAGATGCATGGCGAGTCCTTGAAAATCTTCCTATCCCGCTTCATCGACAAGATGACCTACTGCGTACAAGTCACCGACAGAGAAGCACTATCTGCATTGAGAGGAGGCTTGAACATGAACACTTTATTCTGGAGAGATGTGCAGAATGAAGACCCCACCACCTACGACGCCCTACAAGAGATGATGAGAAGGGAGATAATCAATGAAGAATTGATTGAGCATAGGAACAGGGTAAGCAGAGGTCTCCCACCTCCTCAAAGACAGCGAGGTAGGGGTCCGACCTCCTACCTCATGGACTACCAGATGAACCGAGCCGAAAATGAGAACTCCGGCCAAGATCTGGCCACCACAACTCTGAACGCGGTTCCAACCTTCGCATATGAGGATGTCAACCCAACAGCTGACCCACATCAGATGGAGGCCCAGCAGGGACCCCGTAGAGGAAGAGGCCGAGGCCGAGGTTTTGCACCTAGAAATAGGTCCAATCCGAACCTCTCTGGATACTGTTTGCACCACAGGTCCTACGGGCACGACACCGCGGATTGCAGAGACTATGCACACTGCTCCCGGCAGGAACCCGCCAGAGAAAGACATAACTCGCCGCAGGCGAACAGGCCCCTGCCCAGGCAAGACAACCGACACGGGCGTGAGGCGGCCGCTCCTCGTCAAAGGGATGTATCCCCAAGGCGAAGAGAGCAAGACACAGAGAGGCCCAGGGAAGGGCATAGACACCGAAGAAATAGGCAAGCTCAAGATGAGGCCCCTATCCAAGAGATAGATGCCATATTTGGAGGCCCTTATGTTGGCGGTGAAACACGAAACGTCAAAAGAAATTATGCTAGGGAGGCTAAGCACCCTCCCCTCTGATGAGTTACATTGTGGACAGTAACTCTCGAAGAAACCAAGTACCACCCATTGTCTTCACCCAAGAAGACGCCGAAGGAGTTCATTACCCCCACTGCGATGCGCTGGTGGTGAGGGCTGTCATAGCCCGAAATGGGCTCAAACGAATGTTAGTTGACAACGGCAGCTCCGTCAACATCCTATTCGGGTCCGCCTTTGACAAGATGATATTGGACCATCAGTTGACACCCACTACCACTCCATTGTACGGATTTACCGAAGATAGCATCACTCCGAGGGGAAAGATAACACTGGCAGTGGAGATGGGAGAGTCTCCTCAAACTACGATGAACTTCATGGAATTCCTCGTAGTTGACAGTCGGTCGACTTATCACGGAGTCTTGGGCAGACCGGCCCTAAAGGAATTGGGAGCAGTCACCTCCATCCACCACTTATGCATGAAATTTCCAATAGAAAATGGGGTGGCAACGGTGAGAGGCGACCAGAGAGGCTCGAGAGAGTGCTATCTAAGCTCCATTAAGAAGGTAGAGCCCCGAGACGTCCACGTGATCATGGCTGATGTGGTCATGGCAGATGTCCCAGGTGACGCTCCCACTGACCAGGAAGATGTTGATATGATTGACGCACCGCTTAATCAGGAGGTGCTGATCGTTGATGAGATCGACCCCCACATAATGGAACATGAGCCTCAAGCATCCCTTGTAGAAGAACTTGAGAGCTTCTCAGTCGACCCTCGAGATCCGTCCAAGGTGTTGAAAGTAGGCAGAGGCCTATCCAACATTTTGAGAGAAAAGATTAAGGACTTCCTAGGCAAGAACCTTGATGTCTTTGCTTGAAGGCATGAGGACATGGTGGGCATAGACCCCAAGATCAGCTGCCACCACTTGAAAATTGATCCTAATGTTGCCCCGCATACACAAAAAAGGAGAGCCCTCAATCCTGAGAGGTATGAGGCCCTAAAGGAAGAGGTTCAGAAGCTCATCCAAAATGGCTTCATCAGGGAGGCCACCTATCCGAGGTGGGTCTCCAACCCGGTCTTGGTTAAGAAACACAATGGCAAATGGAGGGTATGCATCAACTTTACCAACCTCAATAGAGCTTGTCCGAAAGACAGCTTCCCGCTTCCAAGGATTGACCAATTGGTGGACTCCACGGCTGGGCACGAGCTGTTGAGCTTCATGGATGCATACTCCGGCTACAACCAAATCCCCATGCACCTGGCCGATGAAGAGCACACCTCTTTCATCACGGACCGAGGCCTCTATTGCTATAGAATGATGCCCTTCGGGTTGAAAAATGCCGGATTTACCTACCAAAGACTCGTGAACAAAATGTTCACCAACCTCATTGGCAAGACAATGGAAGTCTACGTGGATGACATGCTGGTGAAGAGCTTAGAAGCAGAGAACCACATAGCGCACCTCAACAACACCTTCCAAATCCTGAGAAGGTACAAGATGAAGCTCAACCCCTTGAAATGTGCTTTTGGGGTGGCTTCCGGCAAGTTCTTGGGGTACATGGTCAACCAGCGAGGAATTGAAGCAAACCCTGAGAAGATTGAGGCTCTATGCCAGATGAGGTCCCCTCAAAAGCCAAAGGAGGTGCAAAGCTTAACTGGACGAGTGGCAGCACTTAGTCGCTTCGTCTCCAAAGCAACTGACAAGTGCCTCCCATTTTTCAAAGTGCTTAAGGCTGGGAAGAAATTCCAATGGATAGAGGAATGTGAAGAGGCCTTCCAAGGATTGAAAAGGCATTTGGGGCAGGCCCCCCTCCTCTCCAAGCCGAAGCCCGGTGACATCTTACAACTATATCTTGCCGTCTCCAATGACGCCATTAGTTCGGTTCTGATTCGATAAGAAGGGTCCACCCAATTTCCCGTCTACTATACGAGTAAAGCGCTCCTATCGCCGGAGACCCGATACCCCAATATGGAGAAGCTTGCTTTGGCCTTAATCACGGCCTCCAGGAAATTGAGACCTTACTTCCAAGCTCATACCATCCATGTACTTACAAATTTTCCCCTGAGGCAAATTTTCCCCTCGGATAAGTGAATTTGACCTTATGTTCAAAGCTAGAGCAGCCATCAAAGGGCAAGCCTTAGCTGACTTTGTTGCTAAATTCGCCAACCTACCCGAGGTGGATGAAATCATGGAATCCGTCGAACCCCCCACGTGGAGCCTCTTCATCGATGGCTCAGCTGGGGAGGTCGACTCAGGTGCTGGGGTTGTCCTCATCAACCCCAAGGGTCACAAACTCACCTCGACCGTGAGGTTCGGATTCAAAGCCACCAATAATGTTGCAGAGTATGAAGCGCTCCTTGCAGGCCTCAGACTGGCCAAGGAAATGCAAGTAAAGAAGCTACTCGTCAGTAGTGACTCCTAGCTGGTTGTTAGCCAAGTTAATGGTAACTTCTCAGCCAAAGACAAAACAATGGCCTCCTATCTGAAAATGGTGATGAACTTCATCCCATCCTTTGAAAAGTTCGAGTTAACCCAGATTCCCCGCATCGAAAATGCTCATGCGGATGCACTCTCGAAACTGGCTAGTAGTAAAGACTCAGAGCTACTCACTGTAGTGCCTATTGAGCACCTCCTCCTGCCTTCTACCGAGGCCCCTAATGTCATGTGGGTCGGTGGGACTCCCACCTGGATGCAACCAATCATAGCATATCTGAAAGACCAGGTGCTGCCCACCAACAAGAATGAGGCTTATAAGCTGAGAAGAAGGTCAGCCCACTTCCTCTTCATTGATGACATTCTCTACAAGAGAAGCTTCTCCTCTCCACTCTTACGATGCGTCGGAGGAGAAGAGGCTACCTACATACTAAGAGAAGTCCACGAGGGAGTGTACAGCAACCACTCTGGAGGCCTATCTCTAGCGCAAAAAATATTGAGGCAAGGGTACTATTGGCCTACCCTGAAACAGGATGCCCTCGAATTCGTGCGAAAATGTGATAAATGCCAACGATTCTCTCCCGTACAAAGACGACCATCACAGGATTTGACTGCAATCTCCAGTCCCTGGCCTTTCTCAAAGTGGGGTGTGGACCTCATAGGCCCTCTACCTAAGAGTAGAGGAAGTGCAAGTTTTGCAATAGTGGCCATTGATTACTTCACAAAGTGGGTCAAAGCTGAACCACTGGCAAAAATCACAGAAGCAAACACCTCCAAGTTCCTATGGAAGAATATTATTTGCCGGTTTGGAATTCCCTACTCGATCGTCTCAGACAATGGCAGGCAATTCGATAACAAGAAGGTTAGAGAACTGTGTGAAGAGCTAGGCATAAAGAAGCACTTCTCTACACCTCACCACCCACAAGCTAATGGCCAAGTTGAAGCCGTAAACAAGACAATCAAGCACGTCCTGAAAAGGAAGCTTGATGTATCCAAGGGAGCTTGGGTTGACGAGCTGCCCCAAGTACTTTGGGCAATCCGAACCACCACCAGGACCCCAACTGGGGAGACCCCTTTTCTCATGGCATTTGGGACTGAGGCGATGAGCCCCGTGGAGGTCGGACTTCCATCTCCACGACGTCTGCACTTCAGCAAAGTAACCAACGACGAGCTTCGGAGGCTCGACCTTGATTTCATTGAGGAGAGAAGGGATGACTCCCAGCTGAAGCTAGGTACCTATCAAAGAAAGATGACAAGGTACTTCAACTCCAAAGTCAAGAAGAAGTCGTTCCGAATCAACGATCTTGTGCTCAGGAGGGTCTTCCCATCTTCAAAAGAACCTGGTTCCGATTTCCTAGGCCCGAACTGGGAAGGTCCATACAAGATCAGAGAAGAAATCCGACCTGAAACCTACTGGATTGAAGACATGGATGGCAAGGCACAACCCCATCCATGGAACACTGAACACCTCAGAATCTTTTATCAATGAATTGTATCATGCTGGATGACATTCCCCAGCATTTGTAATATTTCTATGGCTCAATAAAATGCATTGATTAAATCAACGTGTCATACTGCACCTCTGGGCCACCTCACATGAACTCCAAGGCGCTAGCACGTGCCTCCCTTTGGCCTTGCTGAACGTCAAGGGGAGAAGCCTCAACATGGCTGCACCATCCACCATGTCTGGGATGCGTCGTCACCTCGGAGGAGAGGCTCGGGACCCACCTCTAGGCCACCTCGCTTGAAATCTGAGGCGCTAGCACATGCCTCCCTTTGGCCTTGCTGGATGCCAAGGGAAGAAGCCTCAACATGGCTGCACCATCCACCATGCCTGGGATGCGTCGTCACCTCGGAGTAGAGGCTCGGGACCCACCTCTAGGCCACCTTGCTTGAACTCCGAGGCGTTAGCACATACCTCCCTTTGGCCTTGCTAAACGCCAAGGGGAGAAGCCTCAACATGGTTGCACCATCCACCATGTCTGGGATGCGTCATCACCTCGGAGGAGAGGCTCAGGACTCACCTCTGGGCCACCTCGCTGGAACTCCGAGGAGCTAGCACATGCCTCCCTTTGGCCTTGTTGAATGCCAAGGGGAGAAACCACAGCCGCTACAATCCGAGGCTCACACAGTTCATCTCCTTAAGTCATGTTAATTTGCTTAAGTTCGAGGTTCGCACAGTTCATCTCCTTAAGTCATGTTAATTTGCTTAAGTCCGAGGTTCGCACAGTTCATCTCCTTAAAGTTATGTTAGTGTGCTTAAGTCCGAGGCTCACACAGTTCATCTCCTTAAGTTATGTTAGTGTGATTAAGTCCGAGGCTCACACAGTTCATCTCCTTAAGTCATGTTAATTTGCTTAAGTCCGAGGTTCGGACAGTTCATCTCCTTAAAGTTATGTTAGTGTGCTTAAGTCCGAAGCTCACACAGTTCAGTCACTCAAGTTATGTTCATTTATTTCAGTCCGAGGCTCACAAAGTTATTTAGTTCATGCTTCTATCAAGTTCCAGTTCATTTATTTAACGAGGTATAAAAACTTGGACAAAAAGCAACAATGAAAGAAGAAAGACATTATATTGATATTTCAAAGAAGGTTACAAAGGAGGGCCTCTGGCTATTACATTCAAATTACTGAAAAGTAAAACCTAGTCTATGCCTGGCTAGATGACGGAGGCGCCTCGGCACTGGGGGCTTCGGCAACTTGGGCATCAGTAGTTGTTTCCTCTGCCTCAGCACTTGGGGCTTCGGCATCAACTTCTCCATCATCCTGGACCTCCTTAGCTGGGGTCTAAGGTACCTCATCCACAAATTCGGACCTAAGTTGAGCCAGGTCCAAATTGGGATACAGCTCCTCTGCCCGCTCCAGCACTTCGGCGTAGGCGAAGTTCCTCCAGTACGAGCTGAAGCTCTTATACTCCTCTGTAGTGTGGAAATTGGTGATGTATTCCTTCACCGCCTCCTCCCTTGCAGTTCGGGCCTCTTCTCGGGCAACCGAGGCGTCGTTCATGTACCACTTCTCCTGGCCTTCGAGAAACTGATAAGCATCCCGAGCACCGGCGAAGGAGGGATTCGCCTTTTCAAGAGCCTTAACAGTCACCTTTTGGTGATCACTGGAGACCTCCACCTTCTTTGTCAAGGAGGCCACCTCGCACAGTGACTCATACACCTCCTTCTTTAAGGCCTCAATTTGGGCCAAAGCAGACTCAAGTTTCACCGCCTCTTCAACTTTCTGGGCCTTGGCTTCTTCGGCCTCGGCCTTAGCAGCTTTCACCTCCTCTGCAAGGGAGGCAGCCTTCCCCTCCGAGGCCTGGGCCCTTGTCTAGAATTCACTCAAGGCCTCCCTGCATTCGAGTGCGAGGCCAAAGGTCCGGGCGCTCTGGCTCACCAGTGCCCTTGTCAAGTCGATGGCATCACAAGACGAGGCATACAGCTGCCACCTCTCTATCCAGAACTTGTAAAAGCTCTCGGTGGCACTTCTGATTTCTTCAGGAGAGCCTCCACCAAAGCTGGGGCCATCTCCTCCTCCCTCCCAGCTAGGAAGTTCGGAGACTTCCCCTTCTCCCGAACCGGCTTTTCCTTCGCTGCCTCCTCCTCGGCAGCTTTTGCAGCTCACCTTGCGACATCCGCTCTAGCCTCTTCAGCCTCTACCTCTCTTACCATCTCCATTTTGATGGCTTTGGAGGCTGCAGCAAGGAGCTTCGGCTCGGCAGTCTGTTCAGCCCTATGGGACACTGAGGTCCCAAACTTTCCAGCTGAGCTGGAGATGTGCACCAGCTTCCTCTTCTTAGTCTCCTCGGGGACTTTCTCCTTGCCCCGAGGCTCCTTCGACTTCTCTGGCCTCTGAGGAGTTGCCTCCTCCAAAGCCCTGGGAGTACAGTCCTTAGATAGGCGCTCAACCCTACCTCGGACTTCCTTTGCCCCCGCTGGACCCAGGCTTCAGGGGCCTCGCCTTCGCAGTAGACGTGGCCTTCAAGATAGAAGCCATGTTTGGAGCTGGGTACTCCTTCTTCTTGAATTTATCTACACAACAGGTCAGATCAGCATCAGTATAAAAACAATGGATAGGAAAAATTTAAGTGTTGGGGCTTCGTACCTCTGGATGCCATCAGTTCGAAGTCCAGAAAGTATCTACTCTTATCGATCAGGTGATCGAAGTGGCGAAGCTTCAGAGGCCTCTTGTAAATGTCCTCTATCACCTCGAATTCCTCCCTGCTGAGCTCGAACGTCGTACTACTATCTGCAAAGGAACCCCCAACAATTAGACGAATT
Organism: Olea europaea var. sylvestris; assembly: GCF_002742605.1. Classification (NCBI taxonomy): domain Eukaryota; kingdom Viridiplantae; phylum Streptophyta; class Magnoliopsida; order Lamiales; family Oleaceae; genus Olea; species Olea europaea. The sequence continues at coordinate 76,716 of NW_019227515.1, read as the reverse complement.
CATATTCTGACCTCAAAAGACAAGCATAGGTCGGGAGACTCACGAGCTTCGAAGTACAAGGTTGGCACTGTGCATGACAGGGCTTTGTCCCCCTCCACTGCCTGCCATTTACCTCTCACCCAGAACCAGGACTCCTTCTACCCCTTGATAGAGGAAGGAAGTCCCACCACAAAAGGGACGTGAGCCCCCCAAGGCGTGAGGTAGTACCACCCCCTTGACTCCTTCCCAATTACTCGGGGCTGGAACAGGGTCATGAACACATGAAGAGGCATGTCCTCTTCAAGTGACACTTCCTTCCACAGGAAGTACGAGCCGACCAGCTGGCTCTACCCATTCGACAGAAACTGGGTCGGCGACAGCATGAATTTCCTAAGCACCGCCCTAAAGAAGGGGTGCAGAGGAAGACGCATACCTGCCTTGAACAGGTATTCACTCACGGCCACGCAGCTGAGCTTCGGATAGCAGGCCCGCTCGTTCGGCTCGGGGACTAACATTTCTATGTAGTGGGGTACACTGTACCTCTCCCTAAGTTCCCCCAACCTCTTCCCCGTCATATTCAAGGGCACTCTAGAAGCCCCCCACTCCTGGATATAATCTACAGGCTCCTCGACCATGGCATACCTATCCACCTCGGACATCCCCCCGTGACCGACCCCATAGTCTAAAGATGCCACTGTAACAAGCTCCCTACCCGAAGTGGACTCCATTTTCTCAGTAAAAAGACAGTAACAAGGGTTTTTATGCAAACAATACCTAGAGAAATTCGACACAAACGGAGACTGGCCGGAATTTAATATCACAGTCAACCTCGACGCCGAAAAATTTGGAGATTTGAGAGAGTTTCAGAGTGCAAAGTGTTCAAAAATCCTGAAAATTGGGATTTTCTCGCCTTTTATAAAGGTCCAAGACGAACCCCAGCCATCAGATCAAATCTCAGTCAATCCGAGCCCTCCATTTCAGATCCAATCCAAGGCGTTGAATTCAAACGGTTTTTAAATCCAATGTTTTAGATTTATGCGTGCCTCCCACGTACCTCTCCACCGCGTCTGCTTCTAGAAGCGCCAGCTGCTCTCATAATTGCATTATTAATTCGACGACAGCAGCGCCTTGGAAGTCGTAACGGTTCAGCCACTTTTTCTCGAAAACAAGCACAAAACATCAAATCATTGGCACAGCAGCCAACGCACAATCATTACCATTGGACCTCGGCATGCCTCGCAGGTTCGGTTCTCCAACCACCTCGGCAAGCCTCGCAGGTTCGGGTCCTCAACAACCTCGGCTTCCTCTTCACCATTCAGCATCAAAGCCTCACAGGTTCGGCTACTCAACCACCTCGGCTTCCTCTTCGCCATTCAGCAATCAGGCCTCGCAGGTTCGGTTCCTCAACCACCTCGGCTTCCTCTTTGCCATTTAGCAATCAAGCCTCGCAGGTTCGGTTCCTCAACCACCTCAGCTTCCTCTTCACCATTCAGCATCAAAGCCTCGCAGGTTCGGCTACTCAACCACCTTGGCTTCCTCTTCGCCATTCAGCAATCAGGCCTCGCAGGTTCAGTTCCTCAACCACCTCAGCTTCCTCTTCACCATTCAGCATCAAAGCCTCGCAGGTTCAGCTACTCAACCACCTCGGCTTATCTTCAGAGTTCAAACACCTCGCCTACTTCATCGCTCACCCACAGCAACACTTCTCAAACTCCAATCATGATATAAATATCTATACTTGGACTTGGGGGACTATTGTTGCATGTTGTCACACCTGTCCTACCCACCTGGGCCAATGGCCCACTCATCCTGATCTATGTGGCATTCCTGCCGAGGTGGCACACATTGTCGAGGTGGGTTATATCCGAAGTGCTTCAAGTTGAGGTCCATCCGTCGAGGCTCCTCGATCCGATGTACACGAGTCTGCCGAAGTCCAACTACCGAGGCCCATGACCCGAAGCATAGAACCTGTTGAATGTAGTTGAGGTCCTCAAGTGGAAGTATTTGTCAAATGGTCAAAGCCCCGAAGCTGATGCACGAGCCTCTTAACCACAAAGAGCTTCCTCTGCAGTCACTTCTCCCAAGAGATCGCCTGCTCAGAGATCTTATTCGAATGACTGATGGAACGTTTGTCACAAGCATAAAGGTCAAGTCTTGTCACTAGTATGAAGGACCTACACAAGCAATAAATGCGCCGCAAGCTAGCAAGTCAAGCCCCATCCCTAAGAAAAGACGTTTGAAATAAAGAGATGAGGCCACGTGCCACTTCATCCAAGGGCTCCCATTTCATATGTATCACTATAAATACTTCCATTGTGTAATGTCAAAGGCTAATGCAAGAATCAATACTAAAGACTACATTTACTCAACTCTCCCTCATTCACTTGCAATACACAAATCGAGTTTATACACTTTTACATATACATTTACGAGCACCGGTTGGTAATTATTGTACAATCGGATTACGAACAACCCGCCGGATTCCGAACGTCACCATCCCACGTCGTTGGGCTATTCCCATGCCCCTTTGAACCGCTCGTTTTAGACTGTCTACGCGTCTTAGCGTGTTGGACATTCGCCCACGCAAACGCGGGTGGGACCGGCATCTGTTGGTGCACTTTTTAGGGTCAACATTGTCAATTTTAGAAACTAATTTTTCATTTGTCTTTCAGAAATGGCAACCGAATCAACTAACATGGATGTGTCAACTAACATGGATGTGTCGCAAACTGTTGCGAATGGAAATTAGTCTGTGGGCTCTACTGTGGCTCAAGTGCCCAACTCTTTTGTGACTCAAACTGTGACTAAATTGTCAAGTCATGCTGTGAATCAATCTGTGGCTCTAACAATTGGCTATATTGTTACTGTTCTGGTTAATCATGGAGAAAAATCAGAGAAATTCAATAGCTTGAATTTCAAGAGGTGGCAGCAGAAAATGTTATTTTATCTCGCTAGATTCTTGACTGAAACTGCTCTAAAACTCAATAAGGGTAAGGGAGATGTTCAAGTGATTAGTGCAGTTGATGCTTGAAAATATTTGAATTTTCTATGCTGAAACTACTTTACGAATAGCTTATCAAACTTTCTATACAATGCGTATAAAGAGCTATGAGAGTTATTGGATAAAAATATAAGACTGAGGATGCTGGGGCCAAAAAATTCATTGTTGGCCGATTCTTGGATTATAAGATGGTGGACTCCAAAACAATAATCAGTCAAGTGCAAGAACTCCAAGTGATTCTTTACGAGATTCATGCCGAATGGATGATTTTGAGTGAAACATTCTAAGTGACTGCAATTATTGAAAAATTGCCCTCATCTCTCTCTCTCTCTCTCTCTCTCTCTCTCTCCCCCCCCCACCTCCCCTACGCGGAAAGATTTCAAGAATTACCTTAAACACAAAAAAAGGAATTGAATGTCAAAGAATTGATTGTTAAATTTCGAATTGAAGAAGACAACAAAACTTAAAAAAAAAAGGGGGTTCAATCCTATTGTGGCTAAAGCCAATGTTGTTGAGCATGGTCAAAGTTCTATGACTTTAAAAACAAGCCTAAGACATCTGATGTCAAAGGTGCTAAGCTGGGACCGAAATGAGACATTTCTAAGAATAAATTACAAGGAAAATGCTTCAATTGTAACAAAGTAGGCCACAAGTTTTCGGAGTGCAAATTGCCAAAGAAGAATAATAAAAAAGAAACAAATGTGGTTGACTACATGACACATGATGTGTCGAAAATGAATCTCGTAGCAGTCATTGCTGAAGTGAACATGGTGGGCTATAATCCAAAAGAGTGGTGGATTGATACCGGTGCTCCATGGCATGTGGGCTCTGATAAAGAGTGGTTTGCTGTGTTTGAAGCAATTAAGAATGGAGAGAAGTTGTTTGTGAAAAATTTAGCAACTTATGAAATCAAGGGCCAAGAAAAGGTGGTTCTAAAGATAATCTTGGGAAAGAAGTTGACTCTTAATAACGTATTGCATGTGCTGGAAATTCATAAGAATCTTGTATCAGGATCGCTTTTAAATAAACATGGTTTTCATATTGTATTTAAGTCAAATAAAGTTATTTTGTTAAAAGGTGGAATGTTTATCGGAATTTGTTATGTTTTCGATAGTATGTTTAAACTGAATGCAATGGTTGTTAAGCCAAAAATGAATAAATTAAACTTTTGTGCTTACTTGCTTGAGTCTTCTAACTTGTGCCATGGTAGACTAGGACATGTTAACTATAATACTTTATGTAGACTAGTTAACTTGAAATGCATACATGTATTCAACATTGATTCCAACCATAAGTGCGAAACTTGTGTTGAGACAAAATTAACAAGTCATCCTTTAAATCAATTGAACGGAATACAGAACTACTTGAAGCTGTGTACATTTTGGGCTACCTCAGAACATGTGGGAGAAAGCTGTGTTATCAGTAAATTGCCTTTTAAATAAGGTGCCCGAAAGAAATTGGAAAAAACCTTTTATGAGTTATGGGAAGGAAGAAAGTTTTCTTATAAATACTTATGGGTATAGGGGCATCTTGCCAAAGTGTTGTCCCAAACCAAAAAAGGTAAAGATATGCCCAAAAACAGTAGATCGCATCTTCATTGGTTATGCACATAATAGTAGTGTTTATCGATTTCTTGTGTATGATTCTAAAATCCCAGACATTCACAAAAATACGATATTGGAATAAAAAAATCTTCATTCTTTGATCATGTATCTTCGTACAAGTCCAAAGAGGAATTAAGCTCCTCTAAACGAACATATGAGACTATGACTGAAAATAGTCATGATCAAGAACTGGAAGAGGAGATTAAGGTTAGTGTAGTAAACAGGAAAGGATAGAAAACTCTTATGGTCCTGATTTTCTGACTAATATACTAGAAAGTAAAGCTCAAAGTTAACAAGGAGCTGTAAATTCTTCAAAAGGACCTCGATAGAAAGATGTCATTTAGAGTAAAATATATTTCATACTGCAAAATCATTCACAGGAGCTAGTAGATCTTCCTCCATGAAGCAAATCACTAGGCTACAAATGAATTTTCAAAAGGAAAATGAAAGCAGATGGAATTATCGAAAAGTGTAAGGCCAAATTAGTAGTAAAAAGTTACAAAACAAAGAGAATGTCTTGATTACTTTGATATGTATTCTCCAGTGACAAGAATAAATTAAAAGGGTGTCTTAATTTATTATAATTGATCGGATCATATAGACGAAGGGAATTATAATTTCATGGTAAACGAACGAGTTTGATTTTATCGTACCACGTGACATTTCCCGTCGCATGTATTGCTCTGACACATTGCTAGATGTCAATTTGGGACGGCGAGTGTGAATGTGTAATAAATTAAAAGGGTGTTTTAATGTATTAATTTTGATCAGATCAAAATAATAATTCACGTTGTTAGGCATCGTGACTGGGAACATGATGGGTCGCACACAAAAGGAGAACTGAAAGATTGTGATTTGTCAATTAATTAATTTAACAAGCGTTGGATAAATTAATTAATTGAGTTGTTTATTTATAGACCTGAATTAATTAATTGTAATAATTAATGGATTAATTAATCCATGGATCGAATTTAATTAAATGGGTTAACTAAATATTAGAGCAAGTCAGGCCAAGCCCGATTAAGCTTATATAAATAAGTAGCTAGTGTTTACAGTTTTGTAGAGAATTTCATTCTTGCTGGCACAAGAGAAGAAAACCTTGGTTCCTATTATCTTGTTCTTTGTGTGGATTTTCATTGGAAACTGGACAATTGGATAGTTGTGGGTGGCGAATCAAGATTGTTGGAACGAAAGAATAGTAAAGAAGTTTGCAGATTTTGTAAAAAGTACAATCTCTATCATAATTTCTATTTATACATAAAGAGATCCTTGGTGGGAATTGAAATTTATTTTATTTTTCGCTGCGCGTGATAAGAAGATTCCCAGCAATTGTTCCAACACAACTTCTATTCGCTCGAATTGTATTTGAGGTGCTTAAATTCTACTGTTCTTCTGTTGTATCCTATGAGACAAACGTTCTAATTAATCCTTAAGTACTTGCAGTGAGGGAACGAATCTGATCTGAAGAAATTGTTTTTACAAAGGCATCGATTAAACGAAAAAAATTTCCTACTTTTGGTTAATTAGTTTACTTGTTCTGTTTTATTGTAATTTAATTTGCTATATTTTGGCTAAGTAGATTAATTTGTTCAGTTTACTACAATTTAATCTGCTATATTTTGTATAGTATCGAAGTTCATTACATATACAGTATATGCAAAATCAATATGTGCAAATTCGGTATCTAAGTTGCATACACGGTAAGCTGCTGCATATACTATATGTGTCAATCCGACTAGTTGTAAATCCGGTATATGTCTATCTGATATTTGTTAATCCGGTATTCATTCACTCATATTTAATCTAATAGATATGAAAAAGGTTGAGCTAAAAACTTAAAAAAGAAATTTAGAAACGCAGTATGCCAAGTTTATTCTTTCACTATGGTTTGAAAAAATGTTGTTAATGATAATTTTAAAATAAAATTTACAATCGAGATTTCCTTCGAGTATTGACTCTGAAGTGACAAGAAGCCATAGAAATTTTACATTCGATATTTAGGCCCCATTTGGTAGAGATTTTTTGCCCCAAAAAATTGATTTTTTGACCGTTATTTTACTATTCAAGCCGTAATTTTTGACTTCTTCTCTCACATGTGGACCCCACTTTTCTTCTAACGGTCAAAAAATCAATTCTCAAAATCCCTACCAAACGGGCCCTTAGTAAGTAGGAGTATGACTACGGCAAATTCTTAATATTTTATTGTGTACATAGGGTAAGCTTATTTTATTGCCTCTTTACTCGTAATTCCTTTTAGAGTCTTTTTTATGTTCCCATAGGGGCCAGTTACACTCTACCTGATGGACCAATACAATAGGGAGAGAGGGAATAGACCAATGGTGATAGACTTGCCATTCACTCGCCACGAACCATAGAAGAAAAGCGAATGGAAAGCGGTAGGACTAGAGGGAATGCTTGCGGGAAAGCACTTCCAACAACTTTTGGTAGGAATGGAAATCTATATTTTAAGGGAGAAAATCATGACTAAGCCCTCGTTTGAGTCACATTATTGTAAAAATGAGAATGAAAAATATAACCGTTATGGGTCTCACACAAAAGATAAGAAGTCAAATATAGTGACTTGATATGATAGATAACAGTCTTATTTTTCATTTTAATGAGGATATAATGAGACTCAAACAAGACCTAAGAGTTTAACTATAACTCATTTCAAAACTAAGATAAAAACTTTAAAATTTCAAAAATCAAATATTTTTAAAATTTTATTTCTGAATAATTAATTAAGAGTATATTTTGTAAATTAAATATAAAGTCACAATTCTATACAATTTGATTACAAAATATCGAATTAATTGGTTATGAATAATTTTTCGATCTCAATTAATAATTTTATAGGTCACAAATTATATCATGGTCACAAATTTATCAAATTAATAGGTTACATATTATTTATTGGTCACAAATCACAAATTTTATAAATCACAACTTATTTTAATGTCAAAAATACAAAATTAATTGACCACAAATTCTGTTTAAATCACAAATTATCAAATTATTAGTCATAAATTAACAAATTTTTAGATCTCATATTATTTATTGGTCACAATTTATATATTTAATTAGTCACATATTATTTATTGATCACACATCAAGCAATTTATTGTTGCAATCAACCAAATCATATGTAACCACTATCTCATCACTACCACCAGCCACATCACTGTTGAAACCACTGCCATTGAAACCATCACACCACCTTCGATAACAAAATCTTCATCTCAAACACTATAGCCAACATCACCACCACGATCACAACACCAAATCGTCAACATCATCACCACCACCCAAACACTACTAAAACCACCAGACCACTACCAACCCCCTAAAACCACTATAACATGGAAACCACCAACACCCATCCAACATCCAAAAAAAAAAAAAAACATCATCACCATTGCGATATGCGTCGTTGCAATCGCGATCTATGTCACTGCAACTACCATTTGGGCTACTACTGACATGATCTACGGTGCAACTTCTTTGTGCAACATTGCTACACAACGATATTGCTGCTATATATCACTATCGTACAACACTATACGCACAGATCACCACTGCACCACCATAGATTTCATCATTTTTTCTATCTCACACACAAAGATTACCATTGCGTGATAATTCAGCGTCCCTCATAGCATCATTGCCTCTCACGCCATAGACTACTCAGCACAGCTGTGTTTGAGGCGCCAATGCAGCAAACCACCATTCCATTAGAACGGATCGAGGAGGGGCTCAAACCACAGAACAAATCAAAACTCTAACAGATCGGCTCTACAACGGCGAGCGACGTTCGCCGCTGTGAGCGTTGGTGCCATGCCGGTGCCGATGACGAGAGAGAGAGAGAGAGAGAGAGAGAAGAGGTAGAGAGATTGGAAATTTAGGGTTTGGGGAAATGACGTGGGGTGAAAGGAGGTAGGGTTGGTTTATAAATTAATTTAATTTTATAATATTATTATTAATATTGAATTAACGTCTGATGTTTGTCTAAACAAACTTTAAACCTGATTTTTAAAATTATGACTTAAAAAAATTGGTTCTCTTTAATTTTCACGTATTTTAATTTAATTCAAAATCAACAATTAATTTTAACTATATATATGGGATTCACAACATTTTAACCATACATTTTATCAGCATTTATCAAATTTAATTTTAGTCCTTATCAAAATACCAAATAGAGACTATTAAAACATGCTACCATACAGCGTAAATGGATGGATCAAAATTTGCAAGTAGCTTTTTTGGCTTACTTTTTGAAACCTTACACAATCCTCCACAAATTCTTAATTGTCTGTGAAAGTAAAGGAAAAAAGAAGAAAAGAAAAAAATATAAGACACTAATCAATTGCCCGAAGCTCAGCCCTCAACTGAGCCTTCTCTTTGTCCGAATTCTGAAAACAAAGATCAAGAATTTTCTGCGTCATCTCAACTTCATCTCTGCTTTCCTCCATCAATTTTACAACCTGGTTCCTTGGAAGCCTCATCTTAACCTTAACAGGGCCCGTACTGGAACTCGGGACAGAAAGAAGAGAAGCAGATCTTTGCTTTAACTTGAGGCATTCGAGCCTGTCCTTGGCGTTCACAGCAACAGCAGATCTTGTCCTTCTAGGCACCTTTTCCCCTGGAAGCTTTGGCAGGTCTACAAGAAAATAAATCTTGTTGGACTTGAGCTCCTGTCCAGGCTCTAAAGGCTGAGCCCGAATTCCAAACCTCTTCACTTCTTCATGTTCCAGTAATACATAACCTGGATAGTCTTTAAGCACATCCAAAGCTACTGCTGGTGTTTTTAGCTTGAAAATTTCACCATCAATTTTCATAATCTTGGCTCTTTTTCTTCTTCCTCCTATGTTGTTTCCCATGTATATATCTATCAAGAAAGATGCTTATAATTTTATTTATTTTTAATATGTGTGTGTGTATATATATATATATATGACGAAGTTATATTTATCTGGTGTGAATATGTGGAAGTTAAATAAAGATTCCAGTTCCCACTAAAACCTGTTGATTTTGATAATGAAGTGGGAAAACTGAATTTTATGGGGGATCATCAGCCGACCTTTTTCTCTCTCTCCTTTTCTTTTCTTTTTTTTGAAACGCACTATTTGTGATAATCTTTGTTTGTTATTATCTTTCTTTCATTAAAAAACAAAGTCCTTGTGGACTGCTATTTGATAGCGTTTGGACAAGTAGGGAAATGATTACATATAATGGTCCAAAAGCTAAATTGCTATCTCTGGATATGATCAAAAGTGACTTTTAAGTGATTTATTTTTTTAACTTTTTTTCAAAAAAGTAAGTGTGAAAATGGCTTTATAATAAAGTAAAACCTGTCTAAAACTAGGGCTGGGCTTTGGGTGGTCTGACATAGATTTACACCCTGGGACAACTAAAGTTCCAGCGACAAATTGAATCAGCGTACAAGTATTCAGCGACAGTAATCAAAGCCAATGGAATTTGACATTGGTTTAAATAGAAGTTGTTACTGGTTTGTTTCAAAGTTAATAATTGCTATGACACTGTGAATAATGCTAATTTGACCGAAGAAAACTAATAGAAGCCAGAATCGTGATTTGATAGACAAGATGATTATGATTTAAACAGTTCAATAATAGAGTGATATATGACATTGTGCTAACCATTATATCAAGTATTCTGACAGTATAGCATGATTGATGACATTGAATTGTAAACTCCATATATTGCTACTTCTAGGAGTTGGTTTAAATGGAAGTATAGTTCACTTCATCTATAGTTCAAATGATCATCGATTTATGATATTTAGATCAATTTACACGTGGATCAAATATAACTCATCTAACTCAAATAATGCTATTCACCTAAAGTTTAGATAATCATTGATATATGTGGTTGATAGACTAATTTGCATTTGGATTAAATAATAGGCCAATTTGAGCCCCATATTCTCCAAAAATGCATTTTAAAATAGTGATTTGATGAAAAATATGTGGTTAAAAAATAAAGAAAAATTCTGAATTTATATATAATATTATTTTATTGAAAAATGTATGATTGAAAATTAGAGGGAGAAAAATGTATTTTAGAGATAATGGGGGATCAAACAAGTGCATAATCTATCTAACTCAAGTAATGATGTCATTGTCACATTATCCAATGACGTTTGAATGTATTTTTAGACATTGAATAATGTGATAATAATTTCAATGTCATTTAAATCGTGATAATTTAATACTAAGCCCTTGTTTGATTTTTATTATTTCTAAAATACATTTTTTCTATTTTCTTTTCAATCAATAATATTACACGTAAATCTAAGTTTTTCTTATTTTTTAACTACACATTTTTATCAATCTACAATTTCAAAATACATTCTTACAATAAAAATGGGGCTCAAACGAGCTCAAATGAATAGGATTATTTTTTGCTCGAATTGATCTAATTTTGTAAGTTACAAATTAAATTGTACGATCTTCAATTATGTGCTAATCATGCATTAAAAATTTTTAGAAGTTATATATTGTTACGTGTTTGCACACTTGGGCAACCTATCGGGGCCCACAGCCAACTCATGCTGAACCACGTGGCACTAAAGTCGAGGTGATTTGCATAGCCGAGGCCCACAAACCAAGGTCCACAGAAGCCTAGGCCCATATATATCGAGGCCCACCTATCATTGCCTTTTGAGGAGCTTCCGAAGCCCATCTGTCGAGACCCTTTGAAGGTGGACGAGGCCCTGTTGGCCGAAACCCTGTAGCCGAGGTAGCAGCCTCCGAATCACAAAGTAGCGTCCTCCATAGACACTTCTCCCAAGAGATCCTCTGTACAAAGATCTTACTTGGATGATTGATAGGACGCTTGTCATGAGCGTAAATGTTAAGTCTTGTCACTAGTAGAGGCGGCTCTACCAATCAATAAATGTATAGCAGGCTAGGTGCGGCTGATGCCTACGATTTGACATGTAAATTGACCAGATGAGGCCACGTGTACCCCGAACCAAATGTCACGATCTAACTTGTGACATTATAAATACTCCCCCATGCACCCCATACAAAGGCTAATGTAAGAATCAATACAAGAAATCATATTTTACTCAACTCTCTCTTTCTTATTATCATACAACACAAACGAGTTCATACATATTTAGATATACGTTTACAAATATCGATTGGTAATTATTGTACAATCGGTCTACAAACATCCCATCAGATTCCCAACGTTCTCGTCCCATGCCGTTGAGCTACTCCCACGCCCCGATCCGTCCATTTTAGACCGTCTACGTGTCTTAGCGTGTTGGACTTTCGCTCACGTGTGCGCAGGTGAGTCCGGCATCTATTGGCAACACTTTTTGGGGTCAACAGATTGGCGCCGTCTCTGTGAAACCATAGAATAACCACGAACAACCTTGTGGTGAAAGCTTATTGAAGAAGAACTTTTAGGCATCCTCCTTGAAAAAGGATTTGTTCTTGAAAAAGAACAAGAGGAAGCCCCACAACTTAGCAAAAATCTGAAGGTCAAACAAAGAAAATGAGTTCAAATGAAGATACACCCCCAGGAGGGTATGAGAAAATGCAGGTGTACCCCCTCCAACAGCTGCCCCAGCAGCTCGGCACCGACTCCACCGTGAAATGTGAGTGACAGCCCGACTATCAAGAGAAATGGCCGTCGTGGTAGCCAACAGGAGGGACATTGCTAGCCAGAATATGGCTATGAGGGAACTCATGGCCCAAATGTAAGGCCAGTGAGGTTTCCCTATTCCTCCATATGCCCCCCAAGGGCACTATTAGCAAGAAGATGAAGTTCAAAGTCAGAGGGTTGCGTCGTCGGACTATAGCCGAGGTAGTAGCCCATTTGAAAGGGAAGTGGAAGTTGATGTTTCTTCCAACTACGCTTTTGGGCGACCCATCGAGATCCCTTTGAACCATGATAACTTCCTACCTCCATATGAGCAAGAGCGAAGACATAGGAGGTCAGGGGTCAGGTAGTGTATTTGATAGAATCAGCCTTACAGAACTGGGGCCTAGGCAACAACAGCCTCACGAGCCTTGGATAAGGCCACAGCCCCCACCTCCAATGCCTCAACAACCGGAAGAAAGGCATGAAAATGCCCCCGAGTGCTGCACCACCTAGAAATAGGCATCAAAGAAGGGAAGAGGAGGCTAGGAACCATCCCGATACCTCTCACCAAGGTATGAGGCCGATGAAAATGATTCAGATGAGCAGCAAAGGTCCTGTGATTTAGACGATGATGATGAAAACCTGCCATTCTCAAGGGAACTAAGGAGCGCCCAGGTTCCGAACCACTACGTTATACCTAAGATACCAAAGTGTGACAGATGAGATGACCTAGAGAAGCACCTGAATGCTTACAAAACTCACATGAGCCTAAGTGGCGCCACCCCAGCTATGAAATGCAGAGCTTTCCACTTAACACTTAGCGGAGCAGCTGAAATTTGGTATAGTAAGTTACCATCTGGGAGCATAAGAAGTTAACCTGAATTCAAGACCACCTTCTTGAAGAGGTTCGCTATAAGCAAAAAGGGAGAGGCTCACATCCAATATCTCCAAGATATGAGACAGGCACATGGGAAGTCCCTGAAGAGCTTTCTATCACGCTTCATTGATGAGATGACGTACTGTGTGCAAGTCACCAACCGTGAGGCGTTATCTGCACTGAGAGGAGGCCTGAACATGAACACCCTGTTTTGGAGGGACGTGCAAAATCAAGATTCCACCACCTATGATACCCTACTCGAGATAGTGAGACAGGAGATCATCAATGAAGAATTGATTGAGCATAGGAACAGGGAAAGTAGAGGCCTCCCACCTCCACAAAGACAGCGTGCTAGAGGGCCGACCTCCCACTTGATAGATTACCAAATGAACCAAGCCGGTAATGAGAGTTCTGGGCAAGCACTTGCCTCCACCACTCTAAACGCAGTTCCTATCTTGGTATATGAGGATATCAACCCAGTCACTAACACCCAGCAGATGGGAACTCCGTAAGGATCCCGCAGGGGGAGAGGTCGAAGCCGGGGTTCGAGACCTAGAAATAGGTCAAATTTGAACCCCTCTGGATACTGCAATACCACCGGTCCTATGGCCACGATACAGTAAATTGTCGAGACTATGCTCACCGTACCCGACAAGAACCACCTAGGGATAGAAATGAATCGCCTCAAACGAACAGGCCCCCACCTAGGTATGATAACCCACCTGGGCGTGATAAGGCCGCTCCCCGTCAAAGGGATGTTTTCTTGCGACGAAGGGAGCACGATGCAGAGAGGCCCAGGGAAGGGCACAGACACTGAAGAAATCGACAAACTCAAGATGAGGCCCCTATCCACGAGGTGGATACCATATTTGGAGGCCCATATGTGGGCGGTGAAATGTGGAACCCTAAAAGGAATGACGCCCATGAGGCTAAGTACCCACCGCTAACTAGCTATATTATGGACCACAGCTCCCGGAGGAATCAAGTTCTACCTATTGTCTTCACCCAGGAGGACGCTGAAAGAGTTCACTATCCCCACTGCGATGCACTTGTGGTGAGAGCTGTCATAGCCCGGAATGGGCTCAAACAAATGTTAGTTGACAATGGTAGCTTTGTCAACATTCTATTCAGGTCCACTTTCGACAAGATGATACTGGACCACGAGTTGATGCACACCTCTACTTCTTTGTATGGATTTACCAGAGATAGCATCACTCCGAGAGGAAAGATCACCCTTGCAGTGGAGATGGGGGAGTCTCTCCAAACTAAAATGAACTTCATGGAGTTCCTCATTGTTGACAGTCGATCAGCCTACCACGGAGTATTGGGTAGGCCAGCTCTAAAGGAATTGGGAGCTGTCACCTCCATCCACCACCTATGCATGAAATTTCCAACGAAAAATGGGGTGACAACGGTGAGAGGTGACCAAAGAGGCTCGAGAGAGTGTTATCTAAGCTCCATCAGAAAGGTAGAACCCCAGGACGTCCATGTGATTATCGTCGACATAGTCATGACTGATGTCCAAGGTGAAGCTCCCTCTGAATCAGAAGATGTGGAAATGATCGACGCACCACCCATTCCGGAAGTATTGGTTATTGATGAGATTGACCCCCACATATTTGAACACGAACCTCAGGCATCCCCAGTTGAGGAACTTGAGAGCTTCTCGGTGGACCCCAAGACCCATCCAAATTGTTGAAAGTGGGCAAAGGCTTGTCCAATATTTTGAAAGAAAAAGATCAAGGATTTCCTAAATAGGAACCTTGATGTCTTTGCTTAGAGGCAGAGGACATGGTAGGCATAGACCCCAAGGTCAATTGCCACCATTTGAAACAGATCCTAAGGTTGCCCCGCATAGACAAAAGAGAAGAGCCCTCAACCTTGAAAAGTATGAGGTCATGAAGGAAGAAGTTCAGAAGCTCATCCAAAATGGCTTTATCAGGGAGACCACCTATCCGAGGTGGGTCTCCAACCCGATTTTAGTGAAGAAACAGAACGAAAAATGGAGGGTATGCATTGATTTCACTAACCTCAACAAAGCTTGCCCGAAGGACAGCTTTCCACTCCCAAGGATTGACCAACTAGTAGACTCCACGGCTGGGCACCAGTTGTTGAGTTTCATGGACGCATACTCCGATTACAGCCAAATTCCCATGCACTCGACCGATAAGGAACACACCTCTTTTATCACAAACAGAGGCATTTACTGCTATAAGATAATGCCCTTCGGGTTGAAAAACGACGGGACCATATATCAAAGGCTCGTCAACAAAATGTTTGTGGACCTCATCGACAAGACATGGAGGTCTACGTAGACGACATGCTTGTGAAAAGTTTGGAAGCTGAAGACCACATAACGCACCTCAACAACACCTGCCAAATCTTGAGAAGGTATAGGATAAGGATCAACCCCCTCAAGTGCGCTTTCGAGGTTACCTCCGAAAAATTCTTAGAATACATGGTCAACCAATGTGGAATTGAAGCCAACCCTGAGAAGATTGAGGCCCAATGCAAGATGAGGTCCCCCCCAAAAGCCAAAGGAAGTACAAAGCTTGACTAGGCGAGTGGCCGCACTTAGTCGCTTCGTCTTCAAAGCTACAGACAAATGCATTCCTTTTTCAAAGTGTTGAAAGCTGGGAAAAAGTTCCAATGGACCGAGGAATGTGAAGAGGCCTTCCAGGGCCTGAAAAGGCACCTAGGGCAGGCTCCCTTCCTCTCCAAACTGGAGCCCGACGAGATTTTTCAGCTGTATTTGGCCGTCTCCAATGAAGCCATCAGTGCGGTTCTAATCCGAGAAGAGGGGACCACCCAACTCCTCGTATGCTATACAAGTAAAGCACTCCTATCGTCAAAAACCTGTTACCCCGATATGGAGAAGCTCACTTTGGATTTGATCATGGCTTCTAGGAAATTGAGGCCCTATTTCCAAGCCCACACCATTCATGTGCTAACGAACTTTCCCCTGAGGCAGGTACTTCAAGAGCCCAATGCCTCAGGAAGCTTATTGAAATGGACGGTAGAGCTAAGTGAATTTGACCTCGTGTTCAAGGCAAGGACGACCATCAAGGGCCAAGCTTTGACTAATTTTGTGGCAAAATTTTCAATTTACCTGATGTGGATGAAATCATGGAACATGCCAAGCCCCCTACGTGGAACTTATTCGTGGATGGATTGGCTGGAGATACTGGCTTAGGTGTCGGAGTTGTCCTCATTAGACTGAAAGGTTACAAGTTGAACTCAGTTATGAGGTTCGGGTTCAAGTCCACAAACAATGTAGCAGAATACAAGGCGCTTCTTGTGGGCCTCGGATTAGCCAGAGAAATGCAAGTGAAGAGGCTACTTATCAGTAATGACTCCCAGCTGGTCGTTAGCCAGGTGAAGGACAAGTTCTTAGCTAGAGACAAAACCATGGCCTCCTACTTGAAAATGGTGATGAACCTCATCCCATCCTTTGAAAAGTTTGAGTTGATCCAGATCTCCCGCGTTGAAAATGCACATGCGGATGCACTCTCCAAACTTACAAGTAGTAAGGACTCCAAACTACTCACAGTAGTCCCAACAGAGCACCTCCTCATACCATCAATCGAGGCCTCCAATGTGATGTGGGTGGCCGGGACTCCTACTTGGATGCAGCCCATCATAGCCTACCTAAAGGACTAGGTAAGCATGAAGCTTACAAGCTAAGGAGGAGGTCAGCTCATTTCCTCTTCATTGATGATGTACTCTACAAGAGGAGCTTCTCCTCTCAACTCCTTCGATGCGTGGGAGGAGAAGATGCTACTTATATCTTAAGAGAAGTCCACAAAGCTATTTGCGGCAACCACTCTAGAGGTCTATCTTTGGCAAAAAAATACTGAGATAGGGGTATTATTGGCCTACCCTGAAAAATGATGCCCTCCAGTTTGTACAAAAATGTGACAAATGCCAACAATTCTCTCCTATACAAAGTCAACCATCGCAAGATTTGACCACGGTCTCTAACCCCTGGCCCTTCTCGAAGTAGGGTGTGGAGCTCATAGGTCCTCTACCGAAAGGCAGAAGAGGCGCGAGCTTTGCAATTGTGGCAATTGATTATTTCATGAGGTGGGTTGAGACTGAACCACTGGTAAAATTCATAGAAGCAAACACTTCCAAGTTCTTGTGGAAGAACATTATATGTCGGTTCGGGATTCGCTACTCAATCGTTTCAGATAATGGTAAACAGTTCAACAACAAGAAGGTTAGAAGTTTGTGTGAAGAACTTGGCATCAAAAAGCACTTCTCCACACCTCATCACCCACAAACAAATGGCCAGGTTGAGGCTGTGAACAAGACAATCAAACACATCCTGAAAATGAAGCTTGATGTGTCAAAAGGGGCCTGGGTGGATGAGCTGCCACAAGTGCTTTGGGCAATCTGAACCACTATGAGGACCCCCACACGGGAAACACCTTTCCTCATGGTATACAGAACTGAGGCGATGAGCCCCGTCGAGGTCGGACTTCCATCCCCACGACGTCTGTAGTTCAGTGAAATAACAAACGACAAGCTTCAAAAGTGCGACCTCGACTTCATTGAGAAAAGCAGAGATGACACCCAGCTGAAGCTCGCCACATATCAAAGAAAGATGACGAAGTATTTCAACTCAAAGGTAAAGAAGAGGTCATTTCGAATCAACGACCTGGTCCTTAGGAGAGTCTTCCTCTTCTCCAAGGAACCAGGCACTGGTACCTTGGGTCCGAATTGGGAAGGCCCGTATAGAATCAAGAAGAAGATCCGACCTGGGACATACTGGATTGAAGACATGGACGGCAAGGCACAACCCCGTCCATGGAACATTGAACACCTCCGAATCTATTATCAATGAATGCACTACCTCGCTAGACGATCTTTCCCAGCTCATGTAACATTTCCATGATTTAATAAAATTGTTCATGATTGAATTCAAGTGTCGCACTGCATCGTCACCTCGGAGGAGAGGTCAGCACCCCATCTCTGGGTCAGCTCGCTTGAAATCCGAGGCGCACGCCACTTGCTTCCCTTTGGCGAGGCTGAACGCTACTGGGAGAAGCCTCAATATGGATGAACCATCCACCATGTTGGGAAGCGTCGTCACCTCGGAGGAGAGGTCAGCGTCCCATCTCTAGGCCACCTCGCTTGAACTCTGAGGTGCACGCCACTTGCCTCCCTTTGGCGAGGCTGAATGCCATTGGGAAAAACCTCAACATGGATGAACCATCCACCATGTTGGGAAGCGTCGTCGCCTTGGAAGAGAGGTCAGCTCCCATCTCTGGGCTACCTCGTTTGAACTCCGAGGTGCACGCCACTTGTCTCTCTTTGGCAAGGCTGAGAGTCAAGGAGAGAAGCCTCAACGAGGATCGAACTTTTTTTCCCAGATTCACAAGGCCCAACCACTATGGGCTTCATGCAACTCGATCAGATATAGCAATGTTCTCAGTTCAACTGGAAGTCGGTCCAGTATTAAGGTCTATTCAGGTCACAGTTATTAAGCTTAAGTACAATTTACTTGCTTAAGTCCAGTATCAGTCATGGTTTGTGTGGCTTAAGTACAATTTACTTGTTTAAGTGATTGGAGTTGGGCGATCAAGTCAAGGTTATTTAATTCTTCAATCAATCTTAAGTTCAATTACTTAACGAGGCCAATGCACTTAGAAGAAGAACAACATTGAATGAAAGAGATTATATTAATTTTCAATCAATTATAAAAGGAAGGCCTGAGGCGAGTACATTGGAATTAACTGAAAAGTAAACTATCCTAAGCCTCGGATGATGGCGGAGGTGCCTCGACAGCAGGAGGCTCCGCAGTTTGAGCATCAGAACTCCCTTCTTTTGCCTCCGCTACTTCATCCCTAATCGCTTCATCAGTTGGGGTCCGAGGCACTTCATCCACAAACTCCGACCTTAGCTGTGACAGATCTTGATTTGAGTAGAGTTCCTCAGCCCTCTCCATCATTTCGGCATAAGCATAATTCCTCCAATAGGCTGAAGCTCTTGTACTCCTTAGTGTTGTAGAAGTTGGCAATGTAGTCTTTGACTGTCTCCTCTCTTGCCACATTGGCCTCCTCTTTTACCTTGGCCAATTCATCTACATACCACTTTATTTAGCCCTCCAAGAATTTGTAGGCGTCTTGGCCCCAGCCAGCTGCAAATTGGCCTTCTCTAAGGCCTCAGTAGTCACCTTTTGTTAGTCATTGGAGACCTCCACTTTCTTGGTAAGGGAAGCCACCTCGCACTGGGACTCATAGACCTCCTTTTTCAAGGCCTCGATCTGAGACAAAGAAGACTCCATCTTGGTCGCATCTTCAATTTTTTGAGCTTTCGCTTCCTCTGCCTCGACCCTGGCCTTCTTCAGCTCCTTTGCGAGGGAGGTCACCTTCTTCTCCGAAGATTAGGCCCTCATCTGAAAATCAGTAAGGGCCTCCCTACACTCCAATGCGAGGCCAAAGCTTTTCACACTTTGACTCACAAGGGCCCTTGTCAAGTCCAACGCATCGCAGAAAAAGGCGTGCAACTGCCACCGGTCCGTCTAGAATTTGTAAAAGCTCTCCGTAGCTCTTCGGATCTCGGCTGGCAGAGCCTCCACCAACGTCGGGGTCAGGACCTCCTCCCTCCCAGTAAGGAAGTTCGGAGGTTTCCCTTGGACTCTTGCGGGCCTCTGCCTTCTCAGCCGCCCTCCTCACAGCAATTTCCTTAGCCTTGGCATGCCACACCATTTCAACCTTTATCGCTTTTGAGGCGGCCTCCAGGAGCTTCGGCTGAGGGGTTTTTTCCCTTCGTAGGACACAGAGGTCCCGAACTTCCCAAATGAGTCGGTGACGTGCACCAGCTTCCTCTTCTTCTGCTCCTGAGGGACCTTCTCCTTTCCCCAAGGCTCTTTAGCCTTCTCCGGCCTCTGGAAGGTCCCCTCCTCAGCAGCCCTAGAACTACTATCTTTGGAGAGGCGTTCCACCCTCTCCCAAACCTCCTTTGCACCACTTGACCCCGGCTTTAGGGGCCTCGCGGTCACATTAAATGTGGCCCTAAGGATAGAGGCCATTTCTGGGGCTGGGTACTCCCTCCTCTTGAACTTGTCTGCAAAGCATGTCAGTACATTAGCATCAACAAAAAAGGTAAGAAATGCACAAGTATACAAGTTTCTTACCTTTGGAGGCCATCAATTCAAAGTCAATGAAGTAGCAACTTCGGTCGATGAGGTGGTCGAAGTGCTGAAGTTTCAGAGGTCTCTTGTAAATGTCCTCTATCACTTTAAACTCCTCCTTGCTCAACTCGAACCTCGTACTACTATCTGCACAGCAAGCCTCAACAGTTAGAAAAAGAAAATTTTGAATACAGAATGTAAACTACTTAGGCGTGGAAACTCACAAGTTTCGTAGTACTGGGTTGGTACTGTGCAAGCCAAGGATGTGTCCCCCTCCACTGCCTGCCACCTACCCCTCACCAAGAACCACGATTCCTTCCACCCCTTGATGGAAAAAGGCAGCCCCACCACAAATGGTACGTGAGCCCCCCCAAGGAGTTAAGTAATAACACCCCTTTGACTCCTTACCTATCACCCTAAGCTGGAACAGGGTCATGAAGACGTGGAGAGGCATGTCCTCCCCAGATGACATTTCCTTCCACAGGAAGTACGAGACAACCAACTGGCTCCACCCATTTGGCAGAACCTGGGTCGACGACAACATAAAGTTTCTCAGCACCGTCCTAAAGAAGGAGTACAGAGAAAGACGTATACCTGCCTTAAACAGGTATTCACTCACCGCCACGCATCCGGACCTCGGATAACAGGCGCGCTCATGAGCCTCGGGCACCAACATTTCGACATAATGAGGTACACAGTACCTCTCCCTAATCTCCCCCAGCCTCTTCAAGGTCATATTTGAAGGCACTCTGGACGCCTCCCACTCCTCACTGTAATCTACTGGTTCCTCGGTCATAGCATATTGCTCGACCTCGGGGTCCCCTCTGTAACTCGTCCCCTCGTCGAATGACGCAACAGTTACTAATTCCCTACCTGAGGTGGACTCAAAACAGGGCGCTCATGAGCCTCGGGCACCAACATTTCGACATAATGAGGTACACAGTACCTCTCCCTAATCTCCCCCAGCCTCTTCAAGGTCATATTTGAAGGCACTCTGGACGCCTCCCACTCCTCACTGTAATCTACTGGTTCCTCGGTCATAGCATATTGCTCGACCTCGGGGTCCCCTCTGTAACTCGTCCCCTCGTCGAATGACGCAACAGTTACTAATTCCCTACCTGAGGTGGACTCAATATCAGAAAAGAATGAACTCAATGCAAGGGATTTTCTGTGAAAATACCTATGGAAAATGACTACGCGAACGAAGTAATGCCGAAAACGAGAAGATTGACTATTTGAACGCTGGAAAACTTGAGTTTTTAAGAAGAAGTAAGATTGCAAAGGTTGAAAATCCAGAAAAATTGGGGTCTCTAGCCTTTTATAAAAGCCCAGGACGAACCCCAGCCGTCTGATCAAAGCCCATTGAATCTGGACCCTTCATTCTAAACCAAATTCGAGGCGTAGAATTCAAACGATTTTTCAAACTTACGCATCAGATTCAAGCTTGTCCTCCACGCACCTCCCCAAATGCGTCTGCTTCTAGAAGCTCCAGCTGTGCTCATAATTACGACTTTAGTTCGACGGCAGCAGACGCCTTGGAAGTTGAACGGTCCAGCCACCTTACTTCGAAAATATGCATAAAACATCAAATCATTGGCACAACTGCCGAGGAACAATCATTATTAATGAGCCTCAGATTTCAGCCTCCACAAGCCTCGCAGGTTCAGTTCTCATCAACCTCGGCTTCCTCATCACAATTCAGCCATCAAGCCTTATAGGTTTGGTTCTCACCCACCTCATCTCCTCATCATAATTCAGCCATCAAGCCTCACAGGTTCGGTTCTTACCCACTTCAGCTTTCTTATCAGATTTAGCCTCCACATGCCTCGTAGGTTCAGTTCTCAGACCACCTCAGCTTCATCATTTTCATCATTCTTCCAAAACAGCACATTTCTAATTCTAACCATGATATAAATATCTATACTTGGACTTGGAGGACTATTATTTGGGGTACAAAAATTTCTAAAATTTCTTTCAACTTAACTGACTGGCTTTACTTCATCAAAATCCTCGCATTACATAAATGACTATATTTGGACTTGGGGGACTACTCTTACATGTTTGTACACTTGAGCAACCAACCGGGACCTACAGTCAACTCATGTCGAACCACCTAGCACTGAAACTAAGGTGATTTGCATAGCCGAGGCCTACAAAAAAACGAGGTCCACAAAAGCCTAGGCCCATATATACCGAGGCCCACCTATCATTGCCTTTTGAGGAGCTTCTGAAACCCACATGCCGAGGCCCTTTGAAGGTAGACGAGGCCCTGTTGGCCGAAGCCCTGTAGCCGAGGTAGCAGCCTCTGAATCATAAAGTAGCATCCTCCATAGACACTTCTCCCAAGAGATCCTCTGCACAAAGATCTTACTTGAATGATTGATAGGACGTTTGTCATGAGTGTAAATGTTAAGTCTTGTCACTAGTAGAGGCGGCTCGACCAATCAATAAATGTATGGCAGGCTAGGTGCGGTTAATGCCTACGATTTGACATGTAAATTAACTGGATGAGGCCACGTGTACCCCGAACCAAAGGTCACGATCTAATTTGTGACACTATAAATACTCCCCCATATACCCCATACAAAAGCTAAATGCAAGAATCAATACAAGAAACCATATTTTACTCAACTCTCTCTTTCTTATTATCTTGTAACACAAACGAGTTCATACATATTTAGATATACGTTTACAAATATTGATTGGTAATTATTGTACAATCGGTCTACGAACATCCCGTCGGATTCCGAACGTTCTTGTCTCTCGCCGTTGAGCTACTCCCACGCCCTCGATCCATCCGTTTTAGACCATCCACGTGTCTTAGAGTGTTGGACTTTCGCTCACGTGTGTGGGGGTGGGTCCGACATCTATTGACAACACTTTTTGGGGGTCAACATATATGTATTGAAAATAAGGGAAATTTAGGTTGGACTCTTCAGCCTTCTTATACATTGTGGAATTGGCTCCCCAATTTTCAAAATTAAAAATATGAAATTGTTATAATTAAAAAAAAAAGGTTGAACTCCAACCTTGAGGGCCCCCACAGCTCCGTCCCTAGAGCTTTGTGAGGGAGGTAAATCGCGGGATGTGTCCTAACAGACTAGAAAACAAGAGATGTCTGTACACTGCGCCTATAAGGAGTCCAATTCCATGTTTCAGGAATCGAACCCCCACACTGCAGCTGTCAGCAAGGCGTGAGATAATCTCATTCCTGTCCTTTACACTACTAGGCTATGCCCCGAGGGGCTGTTATAATTATATACATGCCTGGGTGTCGATGCCAACGAGAGTGTACTGATGAACATCGATAAGAAAAGGAGTGGCAGGGTTTTTCCCTTTATTTTATCTGCAATTTATTGTTATTTAATGGCATATCTGTTTTTATTGTTCACTGGTACTATTTATTAATTTAAGTTGTTCTTGTTGATAGGAGCCGACAATTTATCCCGAAGTTGTTCCATAAATCCTTTCTAACCTCAAATTTCCCATCTTACTTAATCAGAGCTGTTCAAGTAGTTGGGATAGTGTCATGGTGAGGTGCCAAATATTGTAAACTTAATCAATTGGAATGAATGAGTTAGCAGGTTTCAAAATTAACTACTAGAAATCAAGTAAATAAGATAATTTCAGCATAATATTTTTGGGCATTTTCATTGTACCATCGATATCAGTGGATATTTCAGGAGCTAATTGTCACCTGTCCTTTGAGCGTAAAGTTGTTTGAAACTTATCTCCATGGTGGCATCATAAGAAACCACAAATGAGGTTCACCAATAAGCATAATCCTATTTTGAGACAAGCTGATATTTATTTGGCGAAAATGGTCTCCATAAACAAATTTATTACAGTTTATATGTTTTCAATTTTCAGCATGGATATTGGATATGTATGCTCTTACATGGAGAAACAATTATAATACATCTGCATTTATGTCTCTATTTGTCGAAAGTGATCGATTTGGATTGAGAATATGCCAAATGACGCATAATGGAAGTAAGCCTAAGAAGAAACCAAATGCGTCTTATTTATTTTTATTTTTTATTTTTTTCGGAGGGGAGTGCTGATTTTTCTTAAAATTTATTAAAATGAGTTATGGCCCCCTTTTAAGATATTTGTTGCTTAATTTTTCCTTCGTCATTTATAGCTATTTGATGAATTTGCAGAACCTGTTGGAGGTGAAATCTCAATTGCTCGTGAATCTGAGATGGTTGGAAGTATTCCTAAAACAGCAATGGAGAAAGCTTTGATTGAATAGGAGAATACCAAGTTTTCGAAGCCAATAAAAAAAAATCTCAAACAAGAGGTTGTCACTTCTACTCCCCATGTTGTCAAGCATAAGGGAATGCATAGCGAAGATCTTACTAGTATGAATATCGATAAGGTATTTGATTCCAAGGTTTATAGGTTAAAATCTTCTTTATTTTGGAGTGTTTGTGTTTGACAGATACGTTGATTTAGAGAAATTATGCTTATTTTTTCAGACGCAGCTATTGGAAAGTGTATTGACAGAAGCATATGAAGGTGATGAAGATTCACTTCTTGGAGAGTGACAATTTACATTCGTTGCATTTCTGGTACGAATAAGCTCTCTGTTTTTCTCATCCATAAGGGCACCCATATGTTATTATAAGTGCACAGCTGCATATATTCATATGGAGATTATGGAATCTAGCAATTTATATTTTTGATTTATGCACAAATTTTTGCAGATGGGTCAATCGCTTGAAGCATTTCTACAGTGGAAGCTTTTAATTGGCCTCTTGTTGGGCTGCACGGAGGCTGTGAGTACAAACATATATGGATTAGATTTTTCAGGATATACTTATCCAATAGAAGGGGATAAAATCCATACTATCCTCACTGTCAGAATTGTATTCTATTAACTAAGTTTATGCAAATGGATCTGGACAGCATTGGTACGACTTTTTTCATCTGAAAATGCTAGTGTATGATGAATCTTGTCCATCGAATATGGAATATCTGCTCATAGTCAACATTCAATAATTGAGAAACCGTTTTATGGTCTAATATTTTTGGGAAATCGACACGTAGATCTTAGAATAAGTTTTATATGTAAATCTACAATAGAGACTTTTATGGTTGTGTTCATTATGGCACCCGAGATCGATATCATCGTCCTTGTGATGAAAATTTTGGATTTGACTTTTATGTTGAATAATTTTGTGCTATTTTAGACCTGGTTATAATATGGATTGATGGATTCCCTTTTATTTAAAGATTCACATAGCCCATAGAAGTTATGTGATAAGTGCGTTTTTACACATTCGATCCACAAAACATAACTAATTGTTGATAAAATTGATTGAATATGACTTAATTCTATGTAATTTTATTTTGTAGGACCATATTGATGGATATGGTGGAATTTAAGAGAAAAGATGCTAAAATGGGGCCAGAACGAAAGAAAACGAAAGTTCATAGACCAAAGTGCATATATGCAAAACATGACTTGAAAGACGAATCGAGAATGTACACGAGCCAAGTATCAACTTGGTGATAATATGGGATGATAGAAGGAAGAAAATGAAGAAAAAGGACTAGGACGGAAAAGAATGAAAGTTCAGAGACTAAAATGTAAATAGCCAAAAGATGAACCGAAAGCATAGACGAAGGTGTTAAAGAATCATGGACCAGTTTGTTGAAGATTTGAAATATTGGGAGAAGAACAATGAGAAAAGAAGTCAAAATGCAAGAAATTTGAAGTTCGGGGACCAAAATGTCACTACTGGGAAGAAAACTTATACCATGCAGTCGCATGGTATAAACCAACATGTAGTCGCATGGTGGTAATCAAAAAAATAGATGAGGTCATCACATAATACCATGCGATTGCATGGTACAAATTCACAGCACGATTTTCAGTTTCCTTTTCTGATGTAAACTCTTATGGTAACCTAATTGGGATGTGATGTAAAAACCCAAAAGCCGTCATATTCGAGGGAGAAAACCTTGGGAGAGAAAAATCACATATTGGACAAGATTTTAGACCACAATCACAAAGAGAAATGCGAAGATCAACGAGATTACACAACAAATCCTACAACGGTGATGTCGGTTCTTAGAGTTATTGTGTATTTTGTTATTTTCTCCATGCTAGGCTAGGTTTTCATGTACTAGAAGATCTATAAATCTTGTAATGTGAAGTTTTGATTTCTTGTTTTACAATATTGACATCAAAACATGTATGAATTTGTTTGAATGATTTATATACAATTAATTGATTCCATAATTATGTGCACATAATTGTGTGAGTAAGGTGACTTGTTTCATGCATTCAAGAGAGAGGAAATGAGTTCGATGGGGTATAAATCATCATAGGGTCCGATAAGGAATAAAGATTTATTGTTATGCTTTATGTGAATCTTTAAAGAATCACATGCATTCTTACATATTTGCACCTGTCATAGAGATATAGGATGATGGTATATGGGAATATGTTCAACTTTACTCGAGAGAGATTGTTGGATAAATTTAGGAGCATTAATTCTTCAAAATTTCAACCTTTTGTCAATTTGTGAAACTAGGGTTGAAAGTGAACATTACTTGGGGATTTGTGATCCTAGTGCAATTCATATTCATTGATTACATCAATTTTGCATTTTGGACAGTTTTTAAATCGAACCGACTGGTTTGATGCTTGAAACTAACCCAATCCAAAACACACAGGTCGGGGCGGGGCGGGGCATTTCCTTGAAAAAAAAAATGTTTTTCCATTGATTTCAATACTAAAATTTTAAGACTTCCAAATCAATCCTTAATTTCTTAAAACAAAATCAGAAAAAAAAAAAAAAGCTTGATTAATTGGGTCAGCAGTTTCTTTCCTTTATTTTTTGGCTGATTTCAATAATTTTAAAAATATCATATTTCCTTGGTTTCTTAAAATAAAAGTAGAAAGAGCTAAGTTACAATTGTCATAAGATTTTCTACTCCTGTTTGAAATATTTTGTCATTTTCATAATCCACTAAACAATTTAACCGAAAGTAGGTAATTTAACAAAAATATACAGTCATCCAATAAAAGAATTATAATAAAGAAATGGCCAGTGATTCAAGGAAAATGCATAATAACAAAAATCTGTTTGAAATGCACGAAGGCCTATTGAGCACTTCACCAGCAGAAAGTGAAAGGGAGAGAAAACTATGTACTACTTCATTCAAACTCAGATTATCTTCATCTAATTAGTTATATTTTTCGACGTCTTCCATGTAAAATCTCTCCATGCTTCGAGTTTCTTTTAGCCAATTTTGAGTACATACCAAAACCTCCACTATCCTCGGGGGTTAAAGGACTATGGAAGGAATCAAGAATTCTTTCTCTGGTACTAAAAGTACTATTTGAAATCACGATAGACACTTTGGACAAAGTGCCATATTTATTTGTTTTTTCTCCGGTACTAAAAAAACTCCCACATTTGTTCCTCATCTTCGTGCAGCGAGGTTTGCACGCTATATGCCCATTCTTGCACTGGATTAAAATCAAGAAATATGAATTAAAATCAAAACTACCTCGACATAGAAGCGCACACAGCCATTAACAATACCATGATGACGATCCATCATTACAGACTAGATGAGGACATGAACAAGGCACATAATTCATGTGTACCCTGCTTAAGTTTCTTATCATAAAGTACTGTCTCTACGCTCCCATAGCATTCATTTCTACACAAGATTTTGATGCTACTTTTTGTTAGTCGGTTCCCCAAGTGTTCAGTGGGTATGTCCAGAGTGTCATTTCTTTTGTTCTGGTCTTCACTGAACATATCCAATGTGGAAAGACCAATTCACATTTGTTCCTCGTCCTCATCCTCGTGCAACAAGATGTGCGTCTTGCACGATTAAAATAAAGAAAAAGGGAAAAAATAAAAACAATTTTCTTATGTCATCGTGAAAGGTATTGTATATAGTTTGCTTCACTGTGGAAAGAATGTTTTATTCATTGTAGACACATCTGGCTTACCGTATTAGATCTAATAATCATTAATTTATAATATCTAATCATTATCCAGTGTTCGGTGCAACCAATACCCGAATAAATTATTTAAGGGTATTCATCCTCATTTTGTCTACTGTATAAAATTAATATATCTGGTACGTTTATACTCCGTACTTTTTATATGGGAGAATTATATTCATATAATTGGAAAGCCTCCCGCCGGAATCAACTATATGTTTTAGGATTAAACCGTTGTTTTTGATAAATGTGGAGTTACTAATTGATAATGTGCACGTGCTTCGGTAGGGAAGGCAATGAGTTTTCCCCAATTATCAGTTTCTTTATTCTCACAGGTATCACAGCTTTTTTCATTAACCTCCTATGTTTCTAATGTTGTTCTTCAAAGGTATCACAGTTTGTAGTATGATTTCTCTCTTGTTTTGCACATCAAATCTGTCTTCTAGTTTTCTGTCAGACATTTTTCTCTTTCCTGCCGATTCTATTATCTCCTTGAAGTTTTTGTGTCAATGCTATATACCCATTTGAAGATAACCTTCCAGACGTGTTAATGCAATACAAAAGTAGGTCGTCTGTCCTCAAATCGTTTCCTCTGCTGTCGAAGCAATTTGCAGGGATGATGAAATTGTTCATAATGACTATTCAATTTGGATACTCTTAGCATGGCATCAAAGAAATAATCTTACTTAAGTTCTCTTTTTCAGAGAAAAATAATACAAGAAATGAATTAGATGAAGGCAGTTTGATGTTTACCTTATAAGTTACTGCTATTAAGGATTTATGCATACAAAGCTTTGTTGAGTCAGTTGAATTTGTTGGGTGTAGAAGCTCCAATAACACACGTTGATTTCAAACCGGATTATAAAGAACAAGATTTAATGACAATATTGAAGTATACTAGATCACACCACGAAAACACAAGATTGAATTTGTAAAGAAAGAACACAAAGGGTAAACGTAGAGAAACGATGTTTATTAATTTAATAGTATGGAGAATATAAGACAGACTAGCAATACTGCTTCCATGTTACTCTTACAAACTGACCAAATGAGCCTCGCATTTATAGGCCAACCCTAGAAGAGACATAAAAGGCAATAAAATGTATTACAATTAGGAGACTCAATTTCAATAGAATTTTGTTTCCTTATTCAACTTAGTTTTCTTAAACCCTTGGTTAATATTTTCCTGGTCCAAGTCGAATACGCCTCTTCAAAAGACTCCTATTTGAGTCATACTCGTAACAGAATTTGTTGATTATTTCAGCTTCTCTGATGCACCCCTTTTATCCACTTGTTCACCAAACTGATCGCTTTCTTACAGCTTTGTTTCTTCACTTGTTCACCATGTGAAATTCCAATTGATTGCTTTCATATGTGATGAAAAAACATCCTTATAAGATTAACACGACGTATATGTTAAATATATTGTGACAGGTCATTGCTTAAAAATGGGATCAAGAAGAAGAGCATTTTGTCAAACTCTGTGAAGAAGAGGTATGTTTTTTTATACCTATTTGCTGTTTGATTTTCTCTACATGCTGCAAATGAATGCTGATCTGCTATGACCAGAAATGCTAATCATGATATGTGGGTCCCATAGACTAAGATTTTATGCTTCTAGCTAGAAAAGTTTAGTACTTATACATAGAACTAAAAGCTTGTTTTTGCAAATAGATCTGGACAGCATTGGTATAACTTTTTCAACTGAAAATGCTCATGTGCATGATGAATCTTGTCCATCGAAAGCGGAATATCTGCTCATAGTCAACATTCAATTATTGAGAAATCGTTTTATGGTCCAATATTTTTGTCAAATTGACACTTAGATTTTAGAATAAGTTTTATCTGTAAATCTTTGAAGTGAAAGTGAAACAATAGAGACTTTTATGGTTGTGTTCATCATAGCACCAGAGATCAGTATAATCGTCCTTGTGATGAAAATTTTGGATTTGACTTTTATGTTGAATAATTTTGTGTTATTTTAGACCTGGTTATAATATGGATTGATGGATTCCCTTTTTTCAAAGACTCACATAGCCCATAGAGGTTATGGTCTTAATGTTTGAAGGCACTGATGTCATTTTAATATCCAAAATTCATCCTCTGAAGTTTAAAACCAATCACAAGCTTGTGAACAGTAGTTCACGATGATATTGTTAACATCGGTATCAATTTTATGCAAATAATATTAAATTTGCTCTTAGGTTTACAATTCCTAAAGTTACATGAAGTAATGATTTTAATGTTGTTTTCCAAGAACCAGCAAGTTAACCTCTTGAGTTTCCATTCACTTGTGATCTGGGCAATCATATATAGAGGGTACGGATCTTTTCTGGAAAAAATTCTGGATCCTGTTTTCAGAAAGTGCATCTCTTTCTTTACCATTATTTCTAATATGCTCAAATTATTGATGGCATTAAGGTTCAAAAAATGAGAATGTTCCATCCTTTCACTTGTTTAGCATTTGTCGTAAAGGAACATCTATAACTATAAGATTTGCACATTCATCACATAGCACTTCGTTGGTTTTGCATAGAACGTTGGTTTTGTACAAATTCTCACCTGAATGTTCCTCTTTTTACAGCCTCTTCATACAGGGAGTCGATTATTCGCAAAGGTAATTTTTATACACTGCTTCTATCGTATATTCATATGAATTTCATATAAATTATTTAGACTCAAAACATGGTGGCTTGAGGTGCATCGGCTAAGAAATGCAAAGTGATCATCCGACCAGACCCAACCGACTTGGTCGTTTTTGGACAGTTTTTAAATCGAACCGACCTGGTTCGATACTTGAAACCTACCTAACCCAATCCGCAGAGGTCAGGTCTGGTCGTTTCCTTAAAAAATGTTTTTCCACTGATTTCAATACTAAAATTTTAAGACTTCCAAATCAATCCTTAATTTCTTAAAATAAAATCTGAAAAAAAAAATGAAAAATGAAAAAAGCTTAATTAATTGGGTCAGCAGCAGCAAGTGAAAGGGAGAGAGAACTATGTACTACTTCATTCAAACTCTGATTATCTTTATCTAATTTGTTGTATTCTTCGACATCTTCCATGTAGAATCTCTCCATACTTGGAGTTTCTTTTAGCCAATTTTGAGTACATACCAAAACCTCCACAATCCTCACGGTAAAAGAACTACGGAAGGGATCAAGAATTCTTTCTCCGGTACTAAAAGCATTTTCTAAATTCATGGTAGACACTTTGGACGAAGTGCCATATTTATTTGTTCTTTCTCCAGTCCTAAAAAAGCTCCCACCTTTGTTCCTCATCTTCATGCAGCAAGGTTTGCATGCCTATTCTTGCACTGGATTAAAATCTAAACAAACTTGACATAGAAGCACACTCAGCCATTAACCATACCATGATGACGATCCATCATCACAGACTAGCGGAGTATATCAAAAACCAGATACGAATATAGGCTATCATCGAGGCCTCCATATGGAAACTGTCTGGTACATTATCTGCAGCTGATTCCTGGTTGGTTGATCTCTCTCCACCTTCTTTTCTTTTCTGAAGTTCGTCGTGTACTAGCAACACTAACTAAAACTTCCACGAGGGTTGATTGAGTGATTAAGGACAAGAATCATATATTCATTTGTTTCCCGAAGAATGATTTGCTTTTGATTTGTGTCCAAAGAAAGCCTGATGATACAACTGAAAGTAAATTGCTGAGAAGAATCTGAATGTTCTATCTCAATGTGCTTAATCAAGCCAATGGGTGAGCCAACATAATCGCACGACAAGATGAGGACACGAATTAGATAATTAGATAAAGGAATGGCTCGAACGAGCCCAAGGCACATAATTCACGTGTCTCATGCTCAAGTTTCTTATCATAAAGTACTGTCTCTAGGCACCCGAAGCATTCATTTCTACATGAGATTTTGACGCTACTTTTGGTTACTCGGTTCCCCAAGCATTCAGTGGGTATGTCCGAGGTGTCCCTTCTTTGTTCTAGTCTTCATTGAACGTAAAGACCAATTCACATTTGTTCCTCATCCTCATGCAACAAGATGTGCACGTCTTGCACAAGAGTAAAATCAAGAAAAATGGAAAAAATAAAAACAATATTCTTATGTCATCGTGAAAGGTATTGTATATAGTTTGCTTCATTGTCAAAAGAATATTTTATTCATTGCGGACACATTTGGCTTACCGTATTATATATAATAATCATTAATTTATAATATCTAATCCTTATCCAGTGTTTGGTGCAACCAATACCCGAATAAATTATTCAAGGGTATTCATCCTCATTTTGTCAACTGCACAAAATTAATATATCTAGTATGTTTATACTATTTTATGAATGACTAGTGTGGCGTACGCACAATGCAGAGGACTTGTATTTAGGGTATTTAATAGCGTCGATTAACACGCTAGAAAGTAGTGCAACAAGCTAAAGCCAGGACAGCATCGGCAGTTGGCCTGATTTTTAGGAATCCATTCATCCATATATCAATGCAAGAACGCCTAGATCAGCGCCGACAGAAAGGATCCATTATATGAGTCAGGTCCGGTGAGTCTTTACAAAGTTATCTTAGCCATTTCATCCAAGGAAATGATGGAGAAACGAGTTATCTTACCCATTATTTTACTGATTTTATCATGTTTTCGTCTATTGTAGAATGCATCGAGGTTGTACATGTTTTAGTGAAGCCTTGAAGGAAAGGGAAATAAGTGATGCGAGAATAAAAATGGACTACTTTGTTCATGTTAGATAGTTCTTACAATGTCGAATTAGAAAATTTATCAGGAAATATTATATCAGATCAAAGACATTTAATTAACACTATTAATATTTCCCAAATCATCCAAACAAGCATAAAATGCAAGAAAGAAGCCTAGAAGCATTAATATGCAGAAGTAACAAAATAAGTGCAGTAGCCATTAAGCCATGTCAAAGTAAAAAGAGGTCTATCCCTTACAATTTCAACACTGCAACCTAGACACGGAAGCATAATGAACCGTTAATGATACCATGACGATCCATCAAAACAGACTAACGGAGCACATCACGAACCACATGCAACTACAGGGGATCATTGGTGCTTCTGTATATGGTAACATTCAGTTTGATTTGTTCATTGGAAGCAATAAAATTCTTCGGAACCAAAAGAAAATTTTTCAGAGGAGTGCTTAGAGTCCATTTTGGGACGTTATCTGCAACTGATTCTAATTTGATTGAGCTCTCTCCATCTTCTGATGTGAGAAGATAAGAATATCTTCTCTTTTCTGAAGTCAGTCCCGTACAAACAACATTGATCAAACTTCCAAGATCCTCAATGAAGTGATTGAGGACAAAAACTACACCTTCACTTGTTTCACGAAGAATGATTTGCTTTTGATTTGTGTTCAAAGAAAGCCCGATGCTACAGCCGAAAGTAAATTCCTCGCAAGAATCTGAATGTTCTGCCTCAATGTGCTTAAGCAATCCAATGTGTGGACCAACATAGTCACAATCAAGTTGAGGACATGAACAAGGCACATAATCGCATGCCTCCTCATGCCCAAGTTTCTCATTGTAAAGCATTGTTTCCGGGCATCCGTAGCAACCATTTCGACATTTGATTTTGATTGATTCAATCACCGTTTCGATGGCCCTGCAACGAATGAGCCCGATCTGCAAAGAACAACTCCCACATTTGTTCCTCATCTTCGTGCAGCAAGATTTGCACGCTATATGCCCATTCTTGCACTGAATTAAAATAAAATCAAGAAATATGGAAAAAGATGCTAATTCGTAAGTTACAGCTAAAAATACATCACATTTAGAGATGGAAAGATAAAGAGAAAAGAAGAAACCTGAAAGACGGGAAGCCCAAGGGGTTCAAGATAGATGGGGCAATCCAGAAAGTCGAGGTCGGGAAATATTACAGAAACCTGTCTTTTAAGGCTACACTCTCCTTTAGGCTCTTCACTTTCTTCCTCTGTTTCCTCTTCACTTTCTTCCTCCGAGTCCTCTTCGGTTCCTTCCGCAGATTCATTAACTAGGATGGGTTCTTCTTGTCTTCCCGGTATTCTTTGTTGTGCTTTTAATTGAAGAGCGGCAGAGGTAGTAGCGCGTTCGGCGCCGGTAGAGGAGCTGGTGACTACGGGGGTGGAGAATCGAGGATTCCCGGATAAAGCTACAGAGGATCCCGTATTTTTCTTGCTAGGTCTATCTCCACTCTTTGTGTATGTTCTGCGTTTTCCATAAACGGGCCATTTTTTATTTGAATCACTGTCTCCGCCTTCAGATCTACGCGCCGAAGACCTCCCCATTTTTTTACTAGGCAGAGAAATTAAGATACGTGAAAGGTGAAAATAGAGGAAGAAAGCAGCATGGGGCACAGAGAAGAAAATCAAAAGGCTCCTTTCTGTGTAAGAATGATTTTTTTTTTTTTTTCAAAAACAATAAAAATGAATTTATTAAACCTGTAATACGTAATTAGAAAAAGAAAGGATTATAATTATGAAAAGTAGGGATGGCAAGTCGAATCGTCAAAATCGAAAATCGCGATTAACCAAATCGATGGTGCAATGGGGCGAATATGATATTTGATTTTAATGAACCGGTTCGGAGCGGGATGGGTACGATATTTACGACATCGCCCCGAACCGAATCAATTAATCGTTAGAAAAAATAATAAATTAATAATAATTGGGCTTTCCATAATTTTTTGATTTTTTCTATGTTAATTACTTAATTTCTTTAGTCCAAAATTTCTGGCCCATTCACAAATTAAATTTAAACCCAAGTATCCAACCCTGAACTCTAACAGTCTAAAACAAAGGCACAAACGTTTTATTGGAAAATTGGAATCTCAGCTTTTGCCTTCTGGGTTTGCCGAGTGCCGACTGTCGTCTCGTCTGCCTCCGCATTATTTTCTTCTCCTTCGACCTTCAAGCTTCTGTCACTGGTGTGCTTCTCATCTTCTCTTTTGATAATTTGTATTTGACTATTTGAATTTGTTGTGAATTTCACACAAGATTTGGCCAAAGTATATTAAGAATTTTCAGTTTTTTACAGTTGGTGGCTGCTTAGAGATAAATGACTTTAATTTCTCTCCTCTTTGATAACTTTTGGCCTAAACAACACATAAACAAGAAAATGAATTCTTTAATTACAGAAACGAAAGTTTGGTGACAAGGATGTTGACGAAGAGGTACATTTTTTTGTTTAAATCTTCAGTTAAGAACATTATGGATTATTGATTTATTACTCTACTTACATTTCTTATATGCTATATAGAAATCAACTTTGAGTTTTGATGTATGCTAGTAAGAGTTGTGGGGAAGAATAAAGATTGAATATGAATTGAGGTTGGAGTTTTTTGAGTTATTGAATATTGTTTGTTAAATTTGGATTTTGTATTTGAGAATTGAGATATTTTTTGCATTTTCATTTGAGATGTTGTTTGCTACAATGAGTTAGTATCATGTTTTTGTTTTCATTGACTTTTTTCATACATTTTTCTTTTTATTCGATCGATGGACCAATTAAAAATAATTTATCTTCGTGGTTATTAACGACCCGAACCGAGTCGAATCGAGATATGAACCGAATCGACTTTCGTGCTTATGGTGCGATTATGATATGGTCAAAAAATTGGTGGTTCAGTGATGGTTTTGGCCGAACCGACCCCGAACCAAACCGAACCGTTGCCATCTCTAATGGAAAGTGCTACATGTATATAGTGTCCACAATTACATGTGGTACTGGATCCAAACTTTAATTCAAATCTCATACTTGTACATCAACAATCGGATGATTGTCACATCACATTATGGATACCATTATATGCAATAATTATATACAAATAGAATTTTCCAATAATTATATTATTTCAACTGGAAACACAGCTCAAAATGGAATAGCAAGCCTAAAATTTATAATCACACTAAAAAATTCTATCATCGTATAAGGTTTAGAATTTGGGAATCTTATCTCACGCAATCGATGTTATCACCAAACTCAAGCTTACGCACACGAAGTGCTATCGGAAATCAAATCAATAACAAAATAAAATTTTCTTCATATAAAAACAAGGTCGAAGCACACCTTTAGAAAGAGAGAGTGCTTAAAAGATGAGAGATGTCTGTTGAAAACATAATGATGATTTTGGCGGATCTTGTGAGATTTCAGCCTAAAGGCAACGAAGCCCATATTTGTCATCCTTTAACAAAAGAAATTGTTCACCACAGTAACATTGTTCATCACACATTTACACAATAAAATATTCTATATACAAATCAATAATTTTTTTTAAAAAATTTCAACCACACATTCTCCAAAAACTACTATTCAAAACTCTATATTTTCTTCCAAATTGGGAGACAAACAAGCGCCGAAAGGCTCATGATTGCCACGAGACTTGTTTGGCATCACAATCCAATAAATTTTCATTATACAAAATGATATTTCTCAAGACATGGTTTCTATTCAAATATTATCTCGAATAAAATGCATCCGAACATTCAGGCGCTTAATACTTTCACAAATACGATTTTACATCAAAATTATGTGTCATCAAAATATTACGTTCCGCAGACATTTCATTAACAGCAATAATATTCCTCGAGGCTCAAGTCATCCAAACAGAGACCTCATAAAGAAAACGATCAGAATGAAGAGAGATTGAGGGGACTGTCAAGTCCTTGAGTTCAAGCCTGAAAACATAAACATCCAAAAGAACTACGTGAGGTCTATAAAAAGTCTACAATTTTTACAATTGAACACTCCGGTGGTGCTGTAATTGATTCAATATTTCAGGCCCAAAAATAACCTAGACAAAGAAGCATCATCTACTGCCTATATAAACTTATTTGAGAATTGAGATATTTTTTGCATTTTCATTTGAGATGTTGTTTGCTACAATGAGTTAGTATCATGTTTTTGTTTTCATTGACTTTTTTCATACATTTTTCTTTTTATTCGATCGATGGACCAATTAAAA
Organism: Olea europaea var. sylvestris; assembly: GCF_002742605.1. NCBI lineage: Eukaryota > Viridiplantae > Streptophyta > Magnoliopsida > Lamiales > Oleaceae > Olea > Olea europaea. The sequence goes on along the minus strand of NW_019227515.1, from coordinate 39,572 downwards.
ATAATTTATCTTCGTGGTTATTAACGACCCGAACCGAGTCGAATCGAGATATGAACCGAATCGACTTTCGTGCTTATGGTGCGATTATGATATGGTCAAAAAATTGGTGGTTCAGTGATGGTTTTGGCCGAACCGACCCCGAACCAAACCGAACCGTTGCCATCTCTAATGGAAAGTGCTACATGTATATAGTGTCCACAATTACATGTGGTACTGGATCCAAACTTTAATTCAAATCTCATACTTGTACATCAACAATCGGATGATTGTCACATCACATTATGGATACCATTATATGCAATAATTATATACAAATAGAATTTTCCAATAATTATATTATTTCAACTGGAAACACAGCTCAAAATGGAATAGCAAGCCTAAAATTTATAATCACACTAAAAAATTCTATCATCGTATAAGGTTTAGAATTTGGGAATCTTATCTCACGCAATCGATGTTATCACCAAACTCAAGCTTACGCACACGAAGTGCTATCGGAAATCAAATCAATAACAAAATAAAATTTTCTTCATATAAAAACAAGGTCGAAGCACACCTTTAGAAAGAGAGAGTGCTTAAAAGATGAGAGATGTCTGTTGAAAACATAATGATGATTTTGGCGGATCTTGTGAGATTTCAGCCTAAAGGCAACGAAGCCCATATTTGTCATCCTTTAACAAAAGAAATTGTTCACCACAGTAACATTGTTCATCACACATTTACACAATAAAATATTCTATATACAAATCAATAATTTTTTTTAAAAAATTTCAACCACACATTCTCCAAAAACTACTATTCAAAACTCTATATTTTCTTCCAAATTGGGAGACAAACAAGCGCCGAAAGGCTCATGATTGCCACGAGACTTGTTTGGCATCACAATCCAATAAATTTTCATTATACAAAATGATATTTCTCAAGACATGGTTTCTATTCAAATATTATCTCGAATAAAATGCATCCGAACATTCAGGCGCTTAATACTTTCACAAATACGATTTTACATCAAAATTATGTGTCATCAAAATATTACGTTCCGCAGACATTTCATTAACAGCAATAATATTCCTCGAGGCTCAAGTCATCGAAACAGGGACCTCATAAAGAAAACGATCAGAATGAAGAGAAATTGAGGGGACTGTCAAGTCCTTGATTTCAAGCCTGAAAACATAAACATCCAAAAGAACTACATGAGGTCCATAAAAAGTCTACAATTTTTACAATTGAACAGTCCTGTGGTGCTGTAATTGATTCAATATTTCAGGCCCAAAAATAACCTAGACAAAGAAGCATCATCTACTGCCTATGTAAACTTTAGCAGCAAATAATTTCTCAGACTATCAAGCATTATTAGACATAAAAGAGGGCATAATCACAAGCTAAACCAATTCAACCAGTAATAATAACATGAAGATCCACAAATACATATAGCATTTAACTACAGTTACAGTCGATTATTAGAACATAACAAGTGAATTTAGATCCATCAACATCTTTGATTACTTTGGGGCCAGAACAACATTATGAGTTTGCCACGGGAGATTCATCGGGATGCCATATAATAACTTCCAAGTTGAGCCTACCACTAGAACCAACAAAATCATTCGGAACCAGAAGATATTTTTTCCCAGGAGGGTGTGTAATCCATTTTGGCATGTTATCTGCAACTGACTCTAGTTTGATTGAGCTCTCTCTACCATCTTTTGCTGTAATAGTATAAGAGTATCTTCTCTTCGCTGAAGTTGGTCCAATACAAACAACATTAAATAAACTTCCAAGACGATCGATAGAGCGATTAAGGACAAAAAGTGTCCTTTCAGTCTTATCTTGAAGAAAGAGTTGTTCCTGATTTTTGTCCAAGGAAATGGAGACGGTAAAACTGAAATGAAATCGCTGTGAACAATTTGAATGATTTATCTCAGAGTGTGTATACAAGGCTTCAAAGGAGCCAACATAGTTGCAGGCAAGATGGGGACATGAGCAAGGCATATAAATGCACGCTCTCTCATGATCAAGTTTATAACTGTAACTTATCTTCAGTTTGCAGCCATAACCAGCATTTTGACAAGAGATTTTGACTGATTCAACAACCTTTTCGATGGCTCTGCAACGGTTGTAACCAATAGGCAAAGAGCAATTTCCACATCTGTTTAACATCTTGGTACAGCAGGGTGCACATGCTATATGCCCATTCTCACACTAGATTAAAATTCAGAAAAATGAAACACATTAGAACAGTTTTCTCCGTACCGTTGTTCCAAAGCTTGAAAGTAAATATGTTGTTTCTTAATAACATAAAGAACAAGGGACAATTCTGATGTTGCCAAACAAAGTGCACCTTACACCCCTTGCATAAGCAGTGCACCAACTTACTCTTTGTTCAAGATTACATGTTACGTATGCCTCCATCAATGAACAAATACAAATGCAAAGATATCAAGTCTAACATACAGACGTTTAAGCCAGCTGACTTTTTGCGTCGCGTATCCCAGCCCATTTCTCATATTAGTGGAGTGATATTGCGAAATTGTAAGAAGAACCTATTCAATACACTAGCTTCAAGAGCCAGGTACAATGACAAACATATTGAAATAATCATGGAAAAACAATTGTAAGTAAGCTAGTCAAGATAAATAGGAAGACATTAATGATCTATCAAATGCACAGGAGATCGACAAAAACTAGAAAGTTGTTGCTATTCAATACTATAACCTGGTTGTAAGCATGACTAATTAGTCATAATAACTTCTGTTAATTTATGATTGAAGTATTAAGGTCATTTTAGGATAACAATTTCTCCCTGATAACTTAATAATATCTTCCGACTTCTCCAACAATCTTTTGCTGCCACCAAGCATCACTCCATTGTTGTCATCGCCACCTTCTACTTCACCTATTCTGCAATTACCTTGTTTCACCTGCCATGGAAGCCCAATCAGGTCATGCGTCTTATATTTATGGGTTGATGGGGATTTTAAGGGTCTAATGGCCAATTTGAAACATTGGTAGGTATTTCACAGATGCGAACGAGGCAACGGGACACGAATTTGAGTGATGGCAATACTGCAGATGGAAAGATGTCGTTTGTTAGTATATTGACAGGAAAATGTCTTTACTATTCAAAAATGAAATCATTCTCCATTATTTTCCAGACATTAAAAAATGTGTGGGATATTCCAGGCTTATCAATATGGATTATCACGATGGTAGACTTAGTCTACACCATAATTTATTTCGAATGACAAGTACAGCGTCATATCTTTTCACTTTTCTGACAGACTCCCAAAATAGAGCTTCATCATTTCAAAATGCCAAATCACAAATTTTCAAATCACTCTTTGAAACACCAACATACAGAAAATGGAAGCAAGAAATTGTCAAACAGGTTCTGAACTTAATAACTGCAGCTGAATATTTCAACTTAAGATGCATGTATTTCTTTTTTCTTTGCTAAAAGATGTCCTCTTTCCTTTTTCTACTCCTTTTCTTTTGCAGCCACAATAGGTTCTCAAGGGAACCAACTGGTTAAGAACCTGTTTCATGAAAAGTGTATTAAATACTCCTTGCAACAACACTTGACACAATTGTATAGTGCAACGTTCTTGTCAAGCAATGACAAATTTTACACATTTGTTCTTAAACGCTCGTAATTTAATTATATAAGCAACATTATAAGTAAAATCAAATTTTTAATGTTTTTATCTCCAAGTTTAAAACAAGTGTCTACTTAAAAGTTAAATCATAAAATCAATTAGTATCAACGTACAAGTACATATATGTGTATAGGGAAGCAAAAAAATCTCCTTACATAAGTGTGCGAGGTTGAGCGTGAACCCTAGTTCAAGTTGGTGCAAATAGATATTCAAAATCAAGAATCAGTTGAATTCAAAGTATAGAAAATTAAGCTTTCAGAAGCTTCACGCCTGAGTCACTTCAAGAGAAACTCGCCTCATTTACAAACAGGCAATGTATACCAGTTTCTGTATGTTTATTTCTCAAATGATTAACTCCTTATAAACAGATACCAAATGATCTACAAATTTAAAATACACACTCCTATGCTCTAATTATTGAACACCAACTAAAATAATAACCCTTTGGGCTTCCCACACGTCTATCCTGGTCCGTTCTTAGGTAGTACAGCCAAATTTTTGCAACTGATACAATGTCAAATGTTGTACAAAAATTCAAATAGTAGATGCTCGTGGCAGGAAAAATAACACATTCACTTGGTCAAAACAGGCAAAATATACAAAGGCTCTCTACTGAAATGATCTCATATGGCAATCCAAAAAATAATAATAACCCTCTATGGTTTTTTCAACTAAATACGTGCCAAGTGACCATTCAGCACAGAATCATGTAAAAATTAACAAGAAAATTACACTAATTAGAAAGTCAAAGACACGCTCAAAGATAACAACACAAACGAAATAAAGATGAGAAAATAAGAGGAAAACCTGGAAGACGGGAAGCGTGAGGGGTTCAAAACAAATGAGGCAATCAAGCACCTCAGGGTCCGATAATATCACAGAAAGCTGCCCATCTGTTTTATCTTCTTTATCTGAAGACTCATGTGCTTCTTCTTCCATTTCCTCCATAGGTTCTTCTTCTTCTTCTTCTTCTTCTTCTTCTTCTTCTTCTTCATCACCATCATGCTCATCGTCATCTTCTTCTTCTTCTTCGCCGTCATTGATTCTACCAAATAGTCTATATTCAAGTATTTTACATCTTTGCTGAGAAGCAGCAGAGGTTGTGGCGCATGCGGCCGCCTTGGGGGTGGGGCTAAGACTGGGGCTGGGGATGGCGAATCGAGGCTTCTTGGTGAAGGTCATAGAGGGTCGAGGTTTATTGTTGGACAATCTAATTGAGTATGATCCATGTTCGTCTATGTCTTGATATCCACCGTTGATGTAGGTTCGGCAATTCTCTGAGACGGGTCTTTTTCTGTTATTGGATTCCCTATCTTCTTCGCCTTCTGATCCACCCACAGAAAACCTCACCATTTCTCTTAGTCTAGAATTAAAAAAGGGAATCTAGATGAATAAACCCGAATTGAAATGATAATCGCAGAAATGGAAGTTGTACTTTTCTGATGACGGGAGTGAATTGCAAATCACTCTTTGCGGAATATCTGGAGAGCGCCTGTGTGGTGAAGCTCAAGAATCAATCTCCCTTCCTGTGATTGTACAGAGTAGAAACCAATAAATTGTCCACTGCGTAATAAAAGCAAATTAAAAGATGTAATTTTTTTTTGGAAATAATATTTTTGAAAAGCGATATTCTTTTGAAAGATGCGCGATTAAGAACTCAACCGTCTAAAAAGAACTCAAGAAGGCATACGATTATTTTTGGGTCCCACTATTTAGGATCACAATTTTATACATTCATTCCACAATATATACATCTCTATTAAAATTTTAAAATTTTAAAAAATTACTATTTTCGTCAATGTCAAATTTTCATATTGTCTTTATTAAATTCATTTGTTTAAACATTATAAATCCACACAAATTTTATATATTCATCTTACTTTAAATACATCCTTAATATAATTTGAAAATTTAAAAAAATCACTATATTCATCGAATCACTATCAAGTATCAACATCTAATCTGATTCTTACTTATCCTTTTTTATATTGCAATATGGGTTCTTTAATATTTAGAGCCCGTTTGTTCCTCATTTTTTCAATAAAAATGTATTTTAAACATCACATCATGGGTCCTACCTTAGAGTGTTGAAGTCAAAAATTGTAGACTGATTTGATGGAAAAAATGTATTATTTTCCCAAATAATGTGCACCAAACGGGGGCTTAGTTGCAAAGGTTAGCGAATCTATTTCTTAAATTTATTGAAATCTCTCAAAAGTACACTGCTCTCGCGAATCAAACAAATCCTTCCTCAGATTATATGTTAATTAATTATTATTTTTTGCTTATAAGCTAATAATTTTGGTTGTTTGTGTTTTTATTGGTAATTTTAAGTTTGTTTTCTTTTGTAATGTAATAATATTTGGATAGGTATTGAAATTTATTTTGAAATTCTTGTATACTTTTATCTGTTAAATCAATACTTAAAACAAAGTATAAAAAATAAGATTTCATTTTTCATATCATGAAAAAATTATAATTAAAATAATGTGTTGTTTTTCCACTAATAGTAATCCTTCCATTGTTATTTTATTTTCAATTGAAAATGATATTTTATGATTATAATATAAGGGTTTTATAAGATGATATTTTATTATTTTTATGATTTTAATTAAACAAAAATTTCAAAATAATATAAAAAGGTTCAAACGAATTTATGAAAATAAATATCATTAGGTGAATTTAGAACGATATTTAACACCAATTTAATTAATATTATTAGTGACATTAAATTACAAATTCAATGAAATAAAAGAAATTATGATCCATTTAATATGATATACAATACGCTAACACCTAAACTGGTGTTCAACGCCATTAGTGTTAGATATCATTATCTTATTCATTACCTCAATAAATTGGGTCGGGGATATTTTGGAATGTATTAATTGTTCCACCATAGGAAAGTCCTATTCACGCTCTCAGCCTACGTAATCCCAATTACTTGGCCCTTTATTATTCAACTTGTCCCACCGATCAAGCCATACACAGCATTAGTATTCTCTCCATCCCACAAAGATATGCCTACTTCAACTTTCAAACTGATTAAAGAAACAATAAATTTCACTTACATTTTTCCTAATAAGACTAAATAATGATTTTACTTACAAATAAGACTAAATAATAATTTTACTTACACTTTACCTCAACAATGAATAATAATTTAAATAAGGGGTATTAGAAAATTAAAAAATCAAAAACACTCTTAACAAGAAAAGTAATCAATAATTTGGGACAATAAAAAAAATGGAAAATGTATGTGAAATTGGCAGATAGGGTTCCCAAACAGATACTTCAGTAGCACTTGGATCCTAAAACACAGACAATGAGAACACTTGGTAAACAACTTACTTCCGCCCCCAAATATCAATGACTACGTGGTTCGTAAGCAGGGGTGGAGCTATGAGGGATAATTATTCTTTTATTTTTATTTTTTTTTAACTTTCGGTTTAGTCCTATTTTTATTTAAGAATGCATTTTGGAATATTAAATTGGTAAAGAAAGTGTGATAAAAAAAAAATTAAATTTGCATGTAGTATTATTTTATTGAAAAATGTATGACTGAAAAGAATAAAGAAAAATATATTTTAAAAATGATGATAATCAAATAAGGGCAGGGCTTAATATTAGGTTGATACATAGAAAATAATTCTAAACTGTCTCCTAGTTGTAAGACACGTGAATCTACCCGGCCAACAGAGAGCAACTTCACATATATTCTTCCTTGTACACTTGTCACAAACAATCAGTAGTTTGTGGCCATTCCCTACACTAAGGTTGCCGCCACGAACACTCCGACGATCAAGTGAATCGACGATAATTTACACACAACTAATTTCGATAGCAAAGATCGTCGGACTTTTTATATTATCTAAAGAGGGAGTAGTAGTAACTTAGAGATATGAAGCTACCTTAAAAAGGCTTAGAACGCGGGTGTTTATAGAGAGAGGTGGAAGAAGAATCGTTGGACAAAGAACATGTGGCTTCATCTGCAGGTCCGAAGTCTCTCTTCATAGAAATCCATCTGTCCGAAGTCTCTCTTCATAGAAATCCATCTATCACTCTATAGGTGAGCGGGCATTTAATGTTTCTGATTCAAATTGACACATTGGCACCTGCTACAGAGATGTTACGTCCATCATTTATAAGATTTCATTTTGGACAGATTCTTGCCTAAAAGATCCGTATCTTATGCCTAAGCTGGACTCTAATCAACGAGCATATGTTCTAGACATTGCAGCTCCAATTTGATCGCACCGATGCTATGCACTTCAGATTTTGCCTTGCTTTATGTTGGTATATTGCTTTGGCGCTTCGACACCTCGAAGTGCAGCCTATGTTGATGACCTGGCGAGTCGTTACAAGAAGTGTAAAAACATATCTCCAAAAGAATTCATAATTTAATTGATGTATCTAGAGAGAGTTTGCTTTCAAGTCCTCTAGGAAACTTTCTTATAGAGGAACCACTAATACAAATTAAACTCAACCGTGCTACTAGGCTTATAAGAAAAGCTCCTCTCGAATAAGGAGTTACTACGATCTTCAAGAAGTCTATCAATTTCTTTAAAGAGAAGCAAGACGAGATGGACACCATCTAAATTCTGATCATAATGGATCACGAAGTACTATTCTACATCTCATTGACCAAATTTGCCCACATTAGGAAGTTGATCGAATTGGAAAGAATCACTCTTGAGTGGATTGTTACCGTCCATTTTGCTCTGAAGTTATCGATATAACGTACGAGCTAATTATAAGGGTATTTTCGTCATTCTTCCATTTTCCCTCTCACAAACCTAATTTTCTTTCTTCACGTTTGTAGTCCATTAAATCACTACTCTTTTTTTTTTCTTTTTTCTTTTTCAAGTTCTCCTTGGCCTTCTTGATTACTGAAGATTCCAAATTAAGTATTTAGAGGGTTGCCTCGCACAATAACATAGAGGGAAAATGAAAGAAGGACCTTATAATTTATCTCGCATGCATTGCAACTTGGAATTTGATGGTAGAATGAATCGAGGGCAGATTTAGGGTGGACACAGCCCCCTTCTAGCTCATTTGAATTTTCAATGGGTTATTTTTGTTTTTTTTTTTTTTTTACATACGAAAGTGTAATTTTTTTTTTAACTTATTAGCTCGGCTTAAAAATTCTTTTAGTCCGATCCTGAATCTGCACCTCAAATGAACCATTACCATTCACCAAGGACCCAAACTGCACCTATTGTCTGTGTTTGAGGGTTCAAGTGTCAAAAAAATGAAAATGAGACCCAAGTGCTAATAACTGCCAATTTCCCTTGACAAAATAGAGGAAATCATTGGAAATGACTCCCTAGCTCATAAGTATTTTCAAAGTGACCTTTGACCGCTTTTATTAAAAAAAAAAAAAAAATTAAATAGATAAAAAATTGAATTTAAAGATCAAAACCCAAAAATACCCTCCTTCTCTTTTACTTTTCATTTGTCTTCTTATGCCAAAAAATGACTAACACGTTTAAAAAAAAAAATGAAAGAAAAAAAACCTCACCACAATCAGATCTCATCGATCGGAGATCGGTCACCAATCAACACCGTCACCAATAGCCAAGTCGTTGACGAACTTCTTCTTCTTGTGTTTTGGGTTGTTAGTTGATCTTATTATGATTTTTTATTATTAATATAAAGGTGTGAACATTAAACTTAATATTTTTTAATTTATTGTTCGCTATTTAGGATAGATTGTTGATTATATGAGTCGATTTAGATTTTTTGTGGGTGAAAATGAGTTTTTCTCATCAGAAATGGCGATCTACGATGAAAAAAATGACTGACTGTTAAACAGACGGCTGTTAACCGGAAAACAGTCTAGGCTGACTGTTAACAGTCGGCCCAGACTGTTAACAGTCGTTCAACTGACGGGCCGACTGTTAACACTCTTTCAACTGACTGTTAAACAGTCAGTGGGTTGACTGTTAGCGGGCCAACTTTAACAGTTAGCCCACTTTTTTTCCTTTTACATTGACTAATAATTTAAAATTTTAATTTAAAATTATATTTTTATTCTTTATTTAATTTTTCATTTACGTTTTGTTTAATTTATTTTATGTTTTTATAATTTTTTTGTTATTTTTTATATATACATTATATTTTTTTTGTTAATATTTTTAAGTTAAGAAATAGTAATTCAAATTTTAAAATATTATAAAAATTACAAAATGAATATAAATATTATTTAATTAAAATTGAAACAACATGCAAAAATAAAAGAAAAAATAATTTAGGTTAAAAATGAATAAAAAATAAATTTTTTCCCTATTATAAAAAATTAATAATAAAAATTTAAATTAACATTAAAGTTAAAATTATGAAAATTAAATAATGAATATAAATAGTGTTTAATTAAAAACAACATACCAAAATAAAAGGAAAAAATAATTTAGGTTAAAAAATTAATAAAAAAGGAAATTTTTTCCCTATTATCAAAATTAATAATAAAAATAAACAAATATTTAAATTAAATAAAGAACATAAATATTATTTAATTAATATTGAAACAATATAAAAAAATAAAAGGAAAAAATAATTTATGGTTAAAAAATAATAATTTTTTCCTATTATCAAAGATTAGTAATAAAAATTAATATTAAAATTAAAAAATTATAATAACGAATGTAAATATTATTTAATTAAAATTGAAACAAAATACAAAAATAAAAGGAAAAAAAGTTGTGATAAAGAAATAATAATTTTTTCTTTATCAAAAACTAATAATTAAAATTAAAATTATAAAATTATGAGTAACGAATGTAAATATTATTTAATTAAAATTGAAACAAAATACAAAAATAAAAGGAAAAAAAGTTGTGATAAAGAAATAATAATTTTTTCTTTATCAAAAACTAATAATTAAAATTAAAATTATAAAATTATGAGTAACGAATGTAAATATTATTTAATTCAAATTGAAACAACATACAAAAATAAAAGGAAAAAATAATTTAGGTTAAAAAATATAATTTTTCCCTATTAAAAAATTAGTAATAAAAATAAAATTATAAATTATAAAAATTCAATAATGAATACACACACACACGTATATATATATATATACACATATATATATATACATATATATATATATACACACATATATATATACATATATATATTTCCCACACCCTAGACTTGATACAAGGATCCCCTTTCACCTTTATTTGTATGCTTGGTACTAAATATTTAATATAGATCTTAGGAGAATCATATTTCAAAAGCTACAATTGAAATTGGAGAGCCAAAGTCTATATAAAATGCACACCGAAAGCCCATACTTTCGATTTGAGATTCAGGTCCCATGTCTTACAATTAACGATCCACAACGTTCCACGTTAACCGCGCCAACGTCGGACTAGCTTTGCACTGGCCTATGACTAGTCGTTGACGAACACTGCTATGTTGACGTCACCATTTGCATCGCTTGATTGCAATTGGGAGACATGGTGGTTGCCTTGATATGATTGATATAGATATTAGGACAGCTAAATCCCAGAAGCTAACTATTGAAGTTGAAGAATCCAAGCCTATATAAAACACTCACCGAAATCTCATAATGTCAATGTGGGATTCAAGTCCTATACCTTGTAATGGTAACCATAACAATATGTTGATAAGGAAAAGCTGAAGAGTCGGTTTTCATTGGAAAAATCTCAGCAGCTGCAAGGAATTATTTGGCCAAACATAAACAAGAAGCACTGAAACAATGTCTGCAGTGAATGGAGGCAGAGTTAGTTACCAAAGCAAGGCCACCTTTGGGGTTGGGGGGGGGGGGGGGGGAAAC
>NW_019227515.1:2769-26899 GCF_002742605.1 Olea europaea var. sylvestris | reverse complement strand
AAAAAAAAAAAAAAAAAAATAAAAAAAATATTTAAATTAAATAAAGAACATAAATATCATTTAATTAATATTGAAACAACATAAAAAATAAAAGGAAAAAATAATTTATGTTGAAAAATAATATTTTTTTCCTATTATCAAAGATTAGTAATAAAAAATAATATTAAAATTAAAAAATTATAATAACGAATGTAAATATTATTTAATTAAAATTGAAACAACATACAAAAATAAAAGGAAAAAATAATTTAGGTTAAAAAATATAATTTTTCCCTATTAAAAAAATTTATATATATTAGGAAAATATTTTTTTTAACCAAAATTAAATATTCCTTTTATTAAATTGCCAAAATTAAAGAGTTCTTAAATTTTTTCGTTTTTAATTGAATAATATTTGTATCCTTTATTTAATTTTTATAATTTAATTTTCTTTAGATTTTTAATATAAGTAATCTAATTAATAATTTTAAATTCATAATTACCAAAATTAGATGCATCTTTTAACGAAATTACAAAAATTATGTAAATATTCCTCTTAAACAAATTAGCAAAAATAATTTTTTATCCAAAATTAAGAATTTTAAAATGATAATTACCAAAATTAAATATTTCTTTTGTGAAATTACAAAAATTATATATATAAAATCTAATTAAGAATTCTAAATTGATAATTACCAAAATTAAATATTCCTCTTAAACAAATTAGCAAAAATAATTTTTTATCCAAAATTAAGAATTTCAAATTGATAATTACCGAAATTAAATATTTCTTTTAACGAAATTACCAAAATATTCCTCCAATTAAGAATTTTAAATTGATAATTACCAGAATTAAATATTTCTTTTAACGAAATTACCAAAATATTCCTCCAATTAAGAATTTTAAATTGATATATGTAGAATTTTAAATTGGCAATTACCAAAATTAAGAATTTTAAATTGTTAATTAAAAATTTTAAATAATCCTTTAACGAAATTACCAAAAATATTCCTCTAATTAAGAATTTTAAATTGATAATTATCAAAATTAAATATTTCTTTTAACGAAATTTCCGAAATTATATATATAATCTAATTAAGAATTTTGAAATTGGTAATTACCATAATTAAATATTCCTTTTAACCAAATTAGCGTAAATATAATTTTAAAAAATTTAAATTGGTAATTATCATCGGTGTAATTGATAATTCATTTTTTTATTAGTATCGATGTAAAATGAATTTACGTCTTGCGTATAATAGTTATAATTCGATTCGCTCCATTTTTCGTTGTGTTTAATTGATGTATAATTGTCGATTTGACTTTAATTGAATCGTGTCTAATATAGATGTATCTTTTTAATTGAAATGTGTTAAATTTTCAATTGGGTTCAATAAAATTTAGACTAATTTAATTTTAGATTTTTTTGGTGAACGGTTTGAATGTTTGAAACCTAAACCAAACCACTTCGAAGCGGTTTGGTTCGGTTCAAAACCAAAGCGTTGAAGGACCCACGTGGAACCAAACCAATGGTTTCAAAAAAGCGGTTTCGATTTGATTTTACGATTTGACGATTTCGTTGTTCAGCCCTTATAATCATTATAATGCAACAATATGATATAAATATTTTAAACTCTTAATCGATACTAATGGCATCCATCTGCAAGTGTAATACATGATTCATTTTCTTCATAAATATAAAAATATATTTCATAAATTCATTGATTATAGTTAAATGATATAAAATAATTAATAAATGAAAATGATTAAAATCTAGATACTATGACTTTTTGTGAATCATTCAAAGTTTCTACTAAATCTAAATATTGGTGAATTACTTTAAGGGAGACTGACAAATTGACAATTATCAGAGCACAAAAAAATATAACTACCAATTAAAATGTAAAAATAATTACCAAAAAATAAAAGAATTTTGGCATTCTGACTTGAATAGTTGAATTTGAGCAAAATTTGAGAAAATGATTAGAAGGAAATGAAATGTGCACATTTGAATTAAAATCTAGATTTTATTATCTGCTCAATAGTAATGGAGAATCGATAAATTTGGTTTAGCATCAGTTGTTCAACACTTTATACCCAATTTGAGGGTTTCACATTCACAGTTAGGCCGACTCATGAATATTTGTATATGATTAATTAATCAATTGAAATGTATAATTGTCAATTTGAGTTTAATTGAATCACGTATAATATAAATGTATCTTTTTAATTGAAATGTGCTAAGTTTTAATTGGGTTAAATAAAATTTAGACTAATTTATTTTCAGATTTTTTTGGTAAACGGTTTGGCGGTTTGAAACGGTTTGCAAAATTTGAAACCTAAACCAAACCACTTCGAAACGGTTTGGTTCAGTTCAAAACCAAAACGTTGACAAATTCACGTGGAACCAAACCAATGATTTAAAAAAAAACGATTTCGGTTCGATTTTGCGATTTCACGGGTTCGTTTTTCAGCCCTAGAAATAATTCTAAATATTGTAAAATATTTATGTACACATTGTACATTTTATTTCTTTGTAAAATATTTTATGTACACATTGTACATTGTAAAATATTAATTAGCAAACCCGCTGCTATGTTTGACAAAACAAAACACTTGCACTCTATGATGGGTGTCTCAGTAATTATTGAAGGAGGTTTCTTGTGTAAGACCGGATCTCTAGGGTGGAGTGATGTCAAAAATGTTTTGGAGTTCGGCTTCGGCATCTTGGGCTTCGGTATGGACCACCTCGACCATTACACTTCAGCCTTCCAGCATTTGGGCTACGTAACAGTTTTTGCTTTTGGATGTTGGGTGTTTACCATTCCTAGGAGCTTCGGCAAGCATGCCATATGGTTCGACATGGGTGGGTCGATCATGTGTGTCAACACGTAATAAAATATCATGACGTATATCACCCGTTCATCTTTATTAGGAGTGGGCGCGGGTCGGTTCGATTTTAAAGAAAATCGAACCGAATCGAACTAAAATTTTCGGGTATCTAGTAAATGGAACCGTTCGGGTTCGGGTTCCGTTCCGTTCCGTTCTGTACTATAATTAATTTTTTTAACATTTATAACAATATTATATAAATACAACTAATAATACGTTCAATGATTTTGGAATGTCATAGACTACTAGACTATCTTGTTTAAATGATCGTTATGGTCAAAGATTCGATCGGCGGAGGTCACAGTTTCGATCGGAGGTCACAGCATCGGTCGACGATTGTATATGTTTTAGAATGTCAGTGAGGCTGTGAGAGTGAATGCAAGAGTCGAGACAACGTTATGCACTTTAGTGCAGGTGTTTAGGGTTATTTAGTAGATTAGATCTTGTTGAGCTAAGAAATGAAACAATAAAATAGGTAATAGAGCCAAAAATTAAAAAATTAGAAATGAAACAAATAATTGGGCCAAAAATTTCGATTTAGAAATTGTTATTTTGTTAATTTTTTTAGAAAAAATTAAAATTAAAATAATTTGATTTACTCAATATAAAAAAAAAAAATTTGGTTCTTATTTGATTTTTCGTTTTTGGTCTAGAACCGAGAACCGAACCGTACCCGTCGGTTCTCAATTCAGATACCCGTTCGAGTATTTAATTTGACAAGAACCGTCGGGTTCGGTTCGATTCGGTTTGGTTCGGTTCGGTTCGGAAGATTTGCCCAACCCTAATCTTTATACTCATCGATCATTTTCATTTAATTCAAAATCACCAAAGTAACAAATCAAGATTATAGTCATATATGCATGACGAAACAAAATTTTTAATTAATTACAAATAGAAATATTCAGAAAATTGTTTATTTAATAATAAAAATTATTAATTGTAAGAAAAATTAGTGGCAATAAAAATTATCAAAAAAATTGACATCAAAGCAGTTGAAATAGTCTAAAAACAGTCGGCTTTTAACAGTCGACTGTTAAACAGTCTTAACAGCCGACTATTTAACAGTTGACTGTTTTACTGTTGACAAACAATCGATCGGTTGCTTAAAACGTCGACCGACTGTTTAAACGTCCGTTTGATAAAAATGAAAATGAATTTTTTCTTCTATGCTTCTAAAAAAATTATAGATCTAATAAAAAAAAATTATTTGCGTTAAATACTATGTCAAAATAAAATTTATCGATTAAAACGTACACTAATTTACCGAAATGAAATTAAACATGCGTAAATATACTTATTGATCCGAAGTGATTGATAAAAAAAATTCGTTGATTTTGAGGTTGAAGCAGATGAAAGATGAGAATTTTTATTGTGTTAAAAGCTGATTTTTAAATTTTAAGTGGAAAGTATTTGATTTTCAATTATTAACTAAAAGGGTAATAATGTCTTTTAAACAAAATAAGATTTGGTAATTGTATAATATAATTAAGGGTATTTTTGTCTTTCATTGTTCAATAGGCCAAAGTGATAATATTTGTGTTTTGAAAAGTCAATATGAAATTTTGGTGATTTGACTAGTTATTTTTAAAAGTAACAAAATATTATAACTAACCGACCCTTATATTTTTTTTTAACAATATGGATAATAATAAATGACCGACTTTCTGTTCATCAGTGAACAAAACAAGGAAACAAAAAAAAAAAAAAAAAAATTAGAAGACAGTAGGAAGGAATCTTCTTCCGCAAGGCGCAAAATTTCTAAAATCTATAAATAGAACTGAAAACAAAATCTCTAATTTTATCAGTAACTTACCAATGGAGAACTCTTCTAGCTTCTTCCTCAAATTTTCTATTCCTGAGGGAAAAGCCAGGATCAATTTGCACGAGAAAATCAAAATCAAAATAAAAATCAAATGGGCAAGTTATATCTTGCAGATGCGGAGGATCGGGATCCTATTACTCGGACTACAGCGCGGGTCGGCTCGTCGATGAAAGCATGATTGTATAAAGGAAATGGATTTGTGAGAGGAAGCTGATGGAAAGGAGCTATGAGCCTCCTGCAGATTGGATGCAATGGGAGAAGCAGTATTATGCTCATTATGATGAAATTTTAAGTAAATTAGTAGGGATTTTACAGAATCAATTGATGAGCACAAGGCCTAGTTTGCCTCTTGGGATGTTATTCCTTGCATTGATGAGCGTTCCAACATCAACGACCATAGTTTTTACTTATTTGGCAAACGGGGTCTTATATGCTGTCCATCTTTGGTTGCTGGGGTTCTAGCATTGATTTGGAAATGTGTAACCCCAAAACTGATAAATTAATTTACTCTTTAGAAATCTAGAATTTGTTGATTTGTAGTATAGATTCCAATTTCCAAATATGCTTTTCTATAATAGATACTTTTTTAAATTTTATTTAGGTTACCATTATTTACATCCACAATTTTTATATATACATCTACTTTTAAAAATATAATTATATTATATTTATCTTTGGTTGCTGGGGTTCTAGCATTGATTTGGAAATGTGTAACCCCAAAACTGATAAATTAATTTACTCTTTAGAAATCTAGAATTTGTTGATTTGTAGTATAGATTCCAATTTCCAAATATGCTTTTCTATAATAGATACTTTTTAAATTTTATTTAGGTTACCATTATTTACATCCACAATTTTTATATATACATCTACTTTTAAAAATATAATTATATTATATTTTTTATCTTATATAAATTTACACATATATATAGTTAAATAAAAATATGTCGTTCTAACTTCATTCACTAATATTTATTTTCATAAATTCTTTTAAACCTTTTTATATTTTTTTTGAAGATTGTGTTTAACTAAAATTTTAATAATTATAAAATACTATCTTTATTTAAAATCATAAAATCATAAAGTCCTCTTCAATCGAAATTTAGAGAAAGAAAGAGAAAAAAAAACACACACACACACACACATTATTAGAGTTATAATTCTTTCATAATATGAAAAATGGAATATTATTTTTTATTTTTATTTTTAAGTATTGGTTTGACAGATGAAAATATACGAAAAATTTCAAAGTGAGTTTTAATACATATTCAAATATATTTACGTTACAAAAGGAACAAACTTAAAATTATAATGTGAAACACAAACAATCAAAATTGTGAGCTTATAAGCAAATAAATAAATAAAATAAAATAAAGAAATCAAAAAATGATTAACATATGATTTGAGGAGGAATCTGTTTGATTGCTTGAGCAATATACTCTTGATAGAATCCTATAAATTTAAGAAAAATGATTTGCTACTCTTTATACCTGGAAATTAAAGCATTGAAATGAAAAGTAAGAACCAGATTAATAGTGATTGGACAAATATAGTGATTTTTAAAATTTTGAAATTGTATTAAAAATGTGTTTATAGTAGAATGAATATATAAAATTTGTATGCACATATAATATTTAGGGAAATACATGTAAATAGCCTTTAGAAAATGACAACTTTTCCAAAATGACCTTTGGTCAATTTACATACCAAAAATGTTCTCCATTTGAATATTACATAATAAGACACTATAATATAGAAATCCTCTATTTTAGTCCTTAAAATTAAATATTGGTTGAAATTTGATATTTAATTTGATTTATTAGATTAATATTTTTAATTTGATTTATTTGATTTTCGTTCGCTCTAAGTAGCCCCCTTATTGGTGTCAGAGCCATAGAAATCATGAGAAAACCTATAAAAAATAGATTACTTGAAGAAGTAAAAATCTTTAGATTTAAATTAACACTTAAATTTAATAAATAACAGATTAACTATTAGAAATTTAAAGGGATATTTAGATTATATATCTTTAAAATAATAATTGATTACGATACACAAATATTTACATCGTGATAAAAGCATAGAGATCATGAAAATCAAAATAAGAAAAATAGATAATTATTGACGTTTAGAATAAGAGAGAGGTAGTTACATATTTTTAAAACCTATTCATAATAGATTAAAAATAATGACACTAACAATAATTAAAGAGTTGCCTAGAGAAATAAAGGAACAAATATTAGAAAAATTAATAATAGAAAAAATAAAGAATATATATACATATAAAAAAATTATTAATATATATGAAGATGAAGAAAATAATTTATATTACAAAGAAAAGTACAAGTGCAAGTGATAATACACATTTAAAATTGAATAAATTACTTATAAAAATGTAAAAAATACAAGAGGAAATACGAAATATAATGTTAATATCAGAAGAAATTAAAATATCAAATAATAGGCAATTAATAAAATTAAAATGTGAAAGATTAAGACCTGAGAGTAGATATTTTACTATAGTAAAAGAAGAATTAGTAGATCCAGATATAGCTGAGAGAAGATTTGGAAAAATAATAGATAAAAGGAAGATAAAAGATGCAAACTTACCTATGAGTTAGAAATAAGAAAAAAATTAATATGTCAATAAGTGAATATATGGAAGAATTAAAATCATTAATAAAAATGTTAATAAATGATGTACAAGAATTAAGAAATGAAGTAAACGAAACAAGAAACGATATAAATATACTAAAAATTGAAATTAGAGAATTAAAAGAAACTAATAAAAATAAAGATAAAAAAATAGACAAAAAACTTATAGAAAAATAAATGACTCAAATAGGAAAAAAAACATATAGAAAAGGAGAATATAGTAATAGAAACATGAAGTATGGATGAAGAATTTAGAAAGAATATATTACCAAAAATATTAGAAGAGGAAGAAAAATCTAGAGAAAAATCATTAGGAAAATTAAAAGTAGAAGAAAAAAAGATAAAAATGAATGAAGAATTAGATTTACTAATAGAAAATTTTGATCAATTAAATTTAACTGATATAAGTGAATACCAAGTTTTAATGAATACTGGAGGAGAACCTAATCCAGCAGAAACCTCTAAGCAAGAATTACATGATACAGATAAAAGTTATGTATCTATATATAATAAATCATATAGACAATTCTATGATAAAGTAAGAGATAGACAACCACTTGAAGGAAATAAATATAAATATGGGTTTGAATTAAATGATAATTATGATAAACCAATTAATCATGGAGGAACAAAACTAAATTTAAATTGTAAAATAGATACTAAAAAAGCCTTATTAACTTGGACAGATTCAATGATATTATTCTTTTTATATAATAAAGATGACGCATAGGAAAGTATTGAAAGAAGAATAGATTTCTTAATAGCATCATTTGAATGAGATGTTAGAAATTAGTGGGAAGAAATAAATAATGATACAAAAATATTAATAAAAAAATGTACAAACAGAAGTAATAAAGTCAGATAGACAAGGTATAGAAAAGTTAGTAGAATATATTTCAGATGAATTTTTAGGAGAAAAATTGGATAAGAAATTCTGAAGGAGAATCTATAAGAGAAAAAGATAATCCTAGAATAAAATTAATAAATTTAACAATATGTGATATGTGTAAAATTAAAGAAAATACTTGTGAATTTAAAAATTACTATTATGTTCAATTTTATAGTAATAAAAATCAAGAAGTATACCAAGATATGTATAATAAGTTACCAGGTTCGTGGGAAATATATTTTAAAATAGAATTTGAAAAATATATTAGAAATAATATTGGAATACTTAAAACTTTAGGTTCTAGAATAAAATTTTTATTTGAAAGACTTGCATATATATATCGACAAAGACAATTAATGAAAAAATCAAGAAAATTAACTAAATTATGTTGTGAAGATATGAAAATCCCTGTGCAATGGGGATATAATCCTGAAAGAAGAATTAATAAAAGAAAGTATAAAAATAAAAAATTTAAAAAGTTTAGGAATTTTAATAAAAAAAAATATAAAACCTAATAGAAGATATTACAAAAGAAAAAATAACTCATATAATTAACAGAAGAATAAAAAGAAAAATAAAGCCAATGTAAATGTTGGAATTGTGGAGAAATATGTCATATAAGCCCTGATTGTGAAAAAAAAAGTTAGAATATCAAAAAAAGAATATTTAGAAATAAAAGATGAATTAAGTGAAGTATCAGATATTAAAGAATATTATAATCAAGAAGTATATATAAGTGAAAAGATGATGAATCAGGATCTGAATAGAGAAATTGAGAAAATAGAAAGTAATAATATAAATATACAAAAATATGAAGGAATAGAAGGATATGAATTAAAAGTTACTTTTGATAATAACAAGTTTAGAAAATTACAAAAATAATATTTAGATTTAAAAATAGGAAAATGGGAAGTTTTTGATAGAATTTGGAAAAGAGAATGAATAGCAATAAATAAATATCACAAAATAGAAAAAATCATAGATGTAAGAACAACTTATGAGCAACATAAATTAAATCTTTTAACAAAAAATACAGTTGAAAAACTATTAACAAAGATTAGTAAAAAACAAAGTGAAAAAATTCAATATGTTTATTTAGCTGAAATACAAATAATGTTTAAATCACTACTCAGAGAAGGGATAGACTCACCCTTAACTATAACTTTACATGATGAAAGAATAATAAATTTAAAAGATAGTCATTTAGGAACAATAGAAGGAAATTTAGCATATCAAAAAATTATGTTTACGTGTTATCCAAAATATTGTGTATCATAAAAGATAGAAATTTTAATGAAGTTTTAGGACTACATTTTAAGTTTCATAGAGATGATATCATGCAACTAAGTGATCAAATTATAACGCTAGAATATAGAGCTTTATATACATTTACTAATTCTAATTATGGGACTATTTATTCTAATAAACCATATATTGAAGTTCATAAATAATGTAAAGATATTAGTAAAATAATAGAACCAAATAAACAAATAAGTTTAATTCCAGAAGAATATGAATTTAGCATAACAAACAAGAAACCTGAAGTAACATAATTAAATGAAAGAGAATGTTCTAATAATATAATATTTAAGGATGAAAAATTAATTAAAAAATCAAAAAATTTTAAAATACCTAATAAAAACTAATTAGAAGAATCAACAAAATAAGAGAAGTAAAACTATATAGGAATGCTAGATATATGAAAATAGAATGAGAATATTATAATGAAAGAGAAAATATAAATGGACCAAATATATTAATAAATACAAGAGTTAGTGAATTTCATATAACTTCGATTAGAAATAAGGGTTTAATAACTCATAAAACTGAGCCATATAAGTATGTAAATTTTGATGGACATGTACATATTACAAATTTAGAAGTTAAGGTACCAATAAAATTAGGAGGAATAGATCTTTTAATACCATGTTACATAGATAAGAGTATGGAGATAAACCCCTATATACTTTTATGAATGAGTTTTCTAAATGGATTAGAAGATTGTAGTATAAAAAGAGAAAGATTATATATTGTTCATAATGGACAAACTACATTATGTAAAAAGAATTAGATGAATAATCAAATAAATTTTTCATTAGCTGTATTGTAGAAACAAATATAACAACTTGTGCTTTAATAGATACATGAAGTGATATAACAATATTTAAATTTTTTTAATAAAATCATAAAATAATAATAGTAATATAAAAAGTAACTGGAGTTACAAGAGAAAGTACTCAAATAATTAATAGTGCTGATAAAGTTAGTATAATTCTTGAAAGTAAACAAATAACAATAAATAAAATTTATAAATATGATAAATTAGAATGTGATATATTATCAAGAAATAACTTCATACAACAATTTCAATATTATAAACAAAATAATTATATGATAATGCTACAAACACATTGTGGACACTTATTAAAAATTCCTAGAGAATTTAAACTTTATGAAGTTCAGCCTGCCCAGCGTGGTAATAAATGGAAGAAAAAACCAACCATATATAATGAAATAAAAAATAAAAGAATATTATATAAAAAAAGTTCTAAAAACAGGAATAAAAATGAATATAGAAAAAATCATTGAACAACTAAAAAATGTTTATGGAAAAAATCCATTATTATTTTGAAAACCACATTACCCAAAAGCCAAAAATAGAATTAATAGAAAATATTATAATAAGAGTAAGACCAATGATGTATACTATAGAAGATACACAAGAATTTAAAAATCAGATAAAAAAATTGTTAGACTATAAACTTATTAGACCTAGTAATAGACCTCGTAGTAGTCCAACATTTATGGTATGAAATATTCTGAACAAGTTAGAGGAAAAGTTATAATGATCATAAATTATAAAGAATTAAACATATATACTAAATTTGATGGTTACTTTCTACCAAATAAGAAAGTTTTAATAAACTTTGTAAAAGAAAAACAATATTATTCTAAATTTGATTGTAAATCGGGATTTTGGAAAATAAAAATGGAAGAAGATAGTATACAATATACTGCATTTAGGACTCATCAAGAAAAATATGAATGATTAGTTATGCCATTTGGTCTAAAAAATGCACCACAAATATATAAAAAAAGATGGATAATATATTTAAAAGGTTTAATGAATTTTCACTTGTTTATATAGATGATATAGTAATATGTTCTAATAGTAAAGAAGAATATAAAAATCATTTAATCCAGTTTATTAACGAATGTAAGAAAGAAGGAATTGTACTATCTAAACAGAAATCTATAATAGAAAAAAAGAGATAAACTTCCTTGGATTATCAATAGATAAAAGAGGGATAAAATTACAGGCTCATATATCCAAAAATATAGAAAGTTTTCCAAATAAATTAGAATCTAAAGAACAAATACAAAATTTTTTAGGATGTTTAAATTATGCAAAAGGACTTATTGAAAATCTTTCTAAGAAAAAAATAAAATCTAAGTTTTTCTTAGAAAAATAAATATTAAAGGATGAAATGAAGAACATACAGAAATAATTAAATCATTAAAAAAAATGCAAAAATTTACCAAAATTAAGATTACCAGATGAAAAAGATAATTTGATTGTTAATACCGATGTATCAGATAAATGTTAGGTAGCAATATTAAAAACAGATCTAAATGAAGTTTGTAGATATCCAAGTGGAACATTTAACCAAACAGAAATAAATTATACTACTCATGAGAAAGAATTACTAACAATTATTAGAGGAATAAAGAAGTTCTCATTGTTTTTATTATCCAAAAAATTTACTGTTGAAACTGATAATTCTCGAGTTATAGGATTAGTCAGGAATAAACTACCATCAGAACCTCAATATAAAAGGCTCCATAGATGGCAAATTTATTTAGCATTTTATAATTTTGATATAGTCCATATTAAGGGAGTTAATAATTTTCTTGCAAATTTTCTCAGCAGAAACATAGAATTTGTTGATAGATAAAATCAAAGTCATAGAATTATGTCAATCTATCCTACATATACAACAAAGGACAAACTTTCTGAAGATATAAACTCTGGAACAACTCAGATCTCAGAGATGTTCAACTCAAATATAAAAATACTGTTGAATATCACTACTGAGCATCATAAATATGCCATGGAACTCAAAAATCAAGTTGATGCTATTGCAGCACAACTAAAAGATATACTGTCTGAGACAGATATACCAAAAAGTTCAGAAATGAGTTTTCCAAACCAATACCAAACAGGAACGGGAAACAGCAGTGGACTCAGACGTGACAACATGCCAACTGATAATAAAGGATATTCCATTTCAGTATCATCAACCAAAAAAGTTATTATACATGGAGATAAAAGAGATACCAAAACAATCAACATAATAGACCAAAAAGATAAAATCCCTTTAGACCCAAAAGAAGAAAAATATATCGAAATAGTCAAAATTGCTTATAAAATAAAAATGAGTGATTCATATTTCATCTCTTAGAAAAATAATATTTATCCTAGAATAACAGTTATGGAAGGAGGAGACTCTTCATTTATAAAAATTATGACAGACTATGGATTCATGGATTTGATTTATCCAGGAAAAGATTTGATTGAAATTTCGAAGTTTGATGACATATTCATGAAAGAAGTATCTAGATTTAACAAGGGACGGAAAACATATGTGAAATTCTATTCAATAAGTCCAGAACATGATAGAGTTGTTTACTATCCAGTTAAACACATAATCTTAATTGGATATGTTGCAGCCAATTTCCAAATAGATGTTACAAAAAATAATAGAAAGTTCCGATAATGACAAAATCATAGATCAGACATAGAAGAGTACTTGGAATTAAAGCCATCTACAACATTGCCAAAAAATTGTTTGATAAAAAATTCTTATACTTGTGCCAATATGAAAATTGGATGCTGGTATCCAATGGAGGATGGAAAATCAGAAATTTTAAAGGACTATATTACAAGATTCGATATACATCAATTTCCAGGATGTCCTACCACTATAAAAGAATCTTGCCAACTAAGTGAGTGCCCCAACTGCATGTGAAGAGATAAAGAAAAAGGACAATAATAGAGCACATTTGACAAATGTGTATGAAGAACAATAATATAGATGCACGTGAAGACATTGAAGAAAAAGAGCACAAATAGAAAAAGATGTTATTTGGATAAAAAGTTGAAGCAGCATGTGAAGATGTAGGGCCAATGAGAAAAATAATAGAGAGACAAGTGTGCCTTTGCTGATGTACTCAATGATGTAATAGTCTTATAAACTTGTATAAATAGAGACATTGTCATAGATAGGGATCATCTCATTTTATCTTGAAATCTCGAGTTGTAAGCAATAGTTACTCTTAAAACCATTCCTAGTTTGAAAAATCATTTTTTCTAGAAATCTCTTTGTACCAAATAGAAATCTTGTATAAATTCTGATAGAAATAAAAACTCCAATATTTTGATATGAATATGAGTTTCTAAATCTTTATTCCCATAGATTCTTGAAGGATCTAATAAAAAGTTTCCTTCTTATTTTAGCAGAAAGAAGTTTTTCTTTAACATAAGTCTAGAATTTTATTTTTTAGAAGTTGATACAGTGAGAGCAAATAACTGAAATAGTAACAATTTCGTGAAGGCAGGAGGCCGTTGAAGGAAGCAGTTTACAGATTCAGAACCCGAAGGTCACTCGATTTTAAGAATAAAAATTCAGATCAAATATAAGGTAAAACTATTAAATTTTTGGCTAAAATTAGAATGAATCTTTTTAAAATATTAAAGAATCGTAGGGATTAATCAATGATTATTTATATGAATAAATGCTAAGATATACAATTGAAGGATTAGATAATCTATTAGAAAGAATGTTAGGAAAAAAATAATATTATTTCTTAATTAGAAAATATAAATTGACCATCTGAAGAATATAATATTTTAATTAGAAAATATGAAATTTGTGTTGCAGATTATTCTTATTTATTAGATCATAGAATGGATTTATATTCAAATATTCAAAATAGAAGATAAAATGTTTAAAAGATTAAGATATATGTTGTAATATAGAAAGAATCATTTCATTAAGGATAACATAGACCTTTCAATAAAAAAGAATAGTGATAGACCAAATAGAAAAATCTCCCGTTTTTAAATGAATAAATTTAATAAGGACAATATTGAAATTTGATGTGGATGAAAATAGTAAATTTTTAAATTTTTTATATTCTAATAAGGATGCATATATAAAATCTATAGATGTAAACATATTTGTGAATTGTTAAATTCAAAAACGTCATCCATGACGCAATTTTATGCCAAAAAAAAAAAAAAAAGAATCTCCTCTTGCTTGCTAGAATGACGGGACAGTGATGATAAAAGAAGATTCCCAGCTCCAAAAATGAAAAAACTACTCAACCTTTCTATTGCATACAATTAATAAATAATATTCCTTATCTTAGATTGAGGGATAGTTGCCGAAAAACGCATAAAGAAGTAGGCATATTAATTAAAAATATTACACAATTAACCTCATGTTCGGCACCTCTTCTACTTGGTGAGGAAAAAAAAAATACACGTGCAGTATTATTTTTCAGATTTTGAATATGTTAAGACGAAGCACTCATGTGAAGGGCAACTAGTGATGCATAGAAACCATCTTTAACATTGATCAGAGTGTCATGCTTCCCTTTCTCTACTATAACTCCATTTTTAACCACAGCAATTGCATCTGCTCCCTTAATTGTTGATAATCTATGTGCTCCAATCACTGTAGTCCGATTCACCCTCACTTGATCAAGAGCATCTTGAACTATACGTTCAGATTCAGCGTCGAGTGCGCTAGTCGCTTCATCTAGTAATAGAATCTTTGGACTTTTTATGATAGCTCGGGCAATGGCTACCCGTTGTTTCTGTCCTCCTGACAATTGAACCCCTCGCTCTCTCACTATTGTATCATACCCCTGCATTCATTTTTGCATTATGATAGTCAAAATTTCAATTTTTAATAATTCATAACTTGAGGGAAAACACTATTACAGGATATAACAAATTTTAAAATTTATACCTGTTGCAACCCACTAATGAATTTATGGGCATTGGCTAGCTCTGCTGCGGCTATGATTTCTGCCTCGCTTGCATTTCCTTCCTTTCCATATGCAATATTGAATCGGATTGTATCATTAAACAGAACTGGCTCCTGGCTCACAAGCCCCATCTGTAGCCTTAACCACTTGATTTGAAACTTCTGAATCTCAATTCCATCAAGTAAAATAAAACCTGAATCAGGATCGTGGAATCTTTGAAGTAATGAGATGACCGTTGACTTCCCACTTCCACTCTCTCCCACCAAAGCGACTGTCTGAAACATTAAACCCACCCTAACAATGTTAGAACTCAGCAAGTATGAAATTGCATGACAAACAAGTATTTACTGTTTTTCCTAGGTGCAGAAAATATTAAAAATAGAAATAAACGCTATAAAAGATTATGTCACCTTCCCACCATGAATTGCTAAGGAAAGGTCCTGTAAAATCTGAATATCTGGCCTGGTTGGATACTTGAAGCTCACGTGATTCAGTTCAATTTCTCCCTTAATGCTTTCAAGTGTCACGCCAGCCTCATCACTTGGATCAATCTTAGATTTCCTGTCAAGCATAGCAAATATAGAAGCAGCAGCAGTCTTGGCTTT
The DNA here is from genome assembly GCF_002742605.1 of Olea europaea var. sylvestris. NCBI lineage: Eukaryota > Viridiplantae > Streptophyta > Magnoliopsida > Lamiales > Oleaceae > Olea > Olea europaea. Next base: position 11,000 of record NW_019227515.1, on the reverse strand, counting down.
GCTTGAATCTGGAGCTAAAGAGCTCGATTCAGAGATTGCTATTGCCGCCATGGCTAGAGCAAAGAAAACCTGTAAAACATCTATTAATTTTAGAATTCTTCTCAATTTATATGTTCTGCATTGTCACCATAACATAGGAAATTCAATACAGAGGTGAAGAACAGACTTACGCGGAAAACATTTGAAAATGTTGTTTTTCCAGCCTCAACAAGCCTAGCTCCTGCATAAAAGCTAGTAGCATATACCAAAAACAGCAAGGAAAAAGATAGACCAAAACCTATCCCACTAATCAATCCTTGTCTTATCCCATTTCTCATTGGGCCTTCACACTTAAGTTTGTACATATTCATCACCTTTTCTTCTGCACAGAAGGAAGCAATTGTTCTGATACTTCCAACTGCATCATTTGCAACTTGGCTTGCTTCCTCATACATTGCCTACGTAGTTTAGAACCATAATAAGTGGTTTCAGAAAGTTATTGTATCTTCTAAAGTTTGCTTCTTTAAATGGGCTAATGCTGATAAACATTGTTAATTTACTAGTTTTTAAGATAACTGATCTTTTTCATGTCTTACTACTTATCTAGAAAGTTTTAGCAAATAGAAGCCCGTATAATAAAGAATTGTTAGTTTGGATACAAACCTTTGCATCTGCACTGAACCCCTTCATGAACTTGATTTGTACATATCCATTCAATCCTATCAGAGGTATCAGGCCAAGGATGATAAGTGCCAACTGCCAACTTGCTTCAAAAGCTATACCCAATCCCACAACTGCCGCAGCAGTGTCTTGCACAATTTGTGCAAAAGCATCTCCAACTAAAGCACGAACTGTAGCAGCGTTAGCTGAGAGCCTTGCACCAATTACTCCACTTGAGTGTTCAGGCTCATCAAACCAACCAACTTCCATGCTAACCACCTTCTCAAAGCACAACAATCTAATTCTCCTTATCAACTTATTCCCAGCCACACCAAAAAGATATGTTCTTGCTGGATATACAACTAATGATATAGCTGCAAGAACCACAAACATTAGGGCCCAAAAATTGGAATCTTTTCGTAATTTATCCGGTGTCTCAAAGAATGTTTTGATCACACAAGAAAGTAGTACACCATAAATTGGCATTATTGCACCATTTACAATAGCAGATATAGCTCCAACTATCAGAACTGGTACCTCAGGCCTATTGAGATAGGCAAGGCGTCGAATTGGGACCTTTGGAGGCTTTTCTGATGTTTTATCAGAAGTCATATCTGGATGTGCTAATTCAGTTTCAGGGACACTAAGCACTGTAGGTAGGCCACTAAGCACTGTAGGTAGGCCAAATTTAATTGACAATGAATGACGACTGCTATTTCTAGCTCCAGAAGAACCCCAACTGATCGAACGCTGAAATGACATTCTTTGACTTGATTGTCTACCAGATTCCAAAGTGATGTCAGATTTGTCTTTCTCATCAACATGTTGGTCCGAATCTTTATTTATGTCTTGCAAGCGTATGAGCTGAGAATATGCTCCTTCAGAATCCTGGAGTAGGTCAAAATGTGTGCCTGCACCGTTCAAAAGCAGTTGATACCATTAATATGATTTTCTTTTCTCTAAGGCAGTAACTTCCTCAAGAAAGTTTTATAGTCTGATACGGTGTTGAGAGAATTCTTCTTTCATTGATATCATTACATGATGTTTTGAAATCTTTAGCAATTAAGTAATTGTGCTTCATAGAGAACATTCATATAATTGCTATGCATTAATGGAGTTCCTCAAGAAAAGCAGTAAAAATAGAAAATAAACTCTATTAAGATTTAGAGTATACCTTTTTCAACCATCTTCCCTTGGTGAATGACTGCAATCATATTGGCATTCCTTATTGTGCTCAAACGATGTGCAACAACGACAGTCGTTCTGTTTATCATTATCCTGTCCAAAGCCTCTTGAACAATTCGCTCAGATTCTGCATCTAGAGCACTTGTTGCCTCGTCTAAAAGTAAAATTCGTGGATCTTTTAGGATTGCTCTTGCTATGGAAACTCTTTGCTTCTGACCACCAGAAAGCTGAGTTCCACGTTCACCAACCAAGGTATTGAGTCCCTGAATGAAATTCAATATTTAATAGCAAGAAACAATACACCAACTCCTAAAATCTAGGAAGCCAAGTGAATATATGCAATCAAGACATATTAATTGAGTTTGGATAGACTCAGGAGTACATTTGAAAATTCAAAGATGACAAACTCAAGTAATTGAATTTACTAGAAGGATGAACCTGGGGCAACTTATCAATGAACTTAGCAGCATTTGCTAGCTCAGCTGCAGCTCTAATCTCTTCAATGGTTGCACCGTCCTTGCCATATGTAATATTGTCCTTGATGCTGCCTGTGAAAAGAACGGGTTCTTGGCTGACAAGACCTATTTTTGACCTAATCCACTTGAGCTGGAAATCTTTGAGATTAATTCCATCGATCAGAACTTCACCAGCTTGTGGATCATAAAATCTCTCTATCAAACTAATCACAGTTGATTTCCCGCTTCCACTCTGTCCAACCAAAGCTGCAGTTGTGCCACTAGGGATAAAAAGAGAGAATCCTCTGAATATTTCTTCATTTGGTCTTGCTGGATAACTAAAATAGACATCTTTCAATTCTATATCTCCACGAGTGTCATCTAATATCTTTCCTCTGGAATCATATGCATCTATCTCCGGTTTCCTATTTATAGCCTCAAACATTTTGAAGGCAGCAGCTTGAGCTGCAGCAAATGCACTCATGCAGGGAGATGCCAGTCCTAGACACCTGAAATGGCACATCATGAATTCAGATGCTAAACATGTCAAATTAGAAACATTTAGAGCATGTGTGATTTTATATGAAACTTGAAGGATTAACTCACATAGAACCATTTAACACTGCAAAAAAAATGTTAATCACGTCACCCCCAGTATAACCCTTCTCCAGGATCATCGTTGCACCAAACCAAATTGCTAAAGCATAACTGCAGAACGCGGTGAACATAACAGATCCAAGACCTAACCCAGTAGCCCACCCTTCATGTACACCTGATTTGTAGGCCTCCACAAGGGACTTATCATAATCAGCCACGGCTTGCTTTTCCCCAGTAAATGAGGCAACCTGGATTGTAATCAAACAGCGATTTAGTTATACAAAGGAAAAACTAAGGAGCTAAGCTAGACGTCTATGCTTAATCATAATTTTTTTCCCACACTTTTAACAAACTAAATTCTGTGTTAGTGGCATACCGTTCTGATGGAGCCAACTGTCTGTTCAACCACAATTGCAGCTTTAGCATATGCATTTTGGCCACAAGACGCCATTTTGGATAAGACAATTGACAAGACTCCAACAGAAATCACGAGCAGAGGAATAGACGTTAACATGACAAGGGTAAGAAGCCATCCTTGAATAAAGGCAATAACAAATCCACCGAAAAATGTCGAGAGGAGCTGTATAAACTTTCCTACCTGAGGCAAGATATAGATAACCAAAAAATTTAGCATTTGAAACATGCTGAAGTCTCTTGAGGGAGAGATTGATAATAAACGACATGATGTTCAAGGAGTAATACCTTCTCGCCCATTGCATCTTGAATAAGAACAGTGTCACCAGACATCCTTCCAACAACTTCTCCCGTATTTGCTTCTTTGTCAAAGAAAGCAACATCCTGTCGCAATATAGTTTTCAAATAAAGACTTCTGATCCTTGCAGCCTGTCTCTCCCCAGTGATCATCCAGAAAGCCAGCTCTAGAAGACACCAAAAGATATCCACAATTTTTAGTGCCAAAATTTCAAAATCCATAACTCAATAATAAAGACATTATGTTAGGAATTCTTACGAAGAAATGCCGCAACACCACATCCCAAAGCCAAATACACGAGCTTCAGTGCCACCTACAATGAGATCTAATATGATAGTATGAGAATATTTTTACTTGTGGGACTATACAAATCACAGCAGTAGAAATATTCAATGATACGATTTAAGCAAAATATAAGAAAGTTTGAAAACAAAATACTTCTCTTTACCTTTGAAACAACCGAAACAACATCTGCTGTTTGGGTTTGTCCGAAAGAATCAATCAATTCTCCGAAAAGAATTATCATAAGAGGCAGGCACAATCCATTTCCAATGGCACCAATTGTACCAAAAATCATAAAAATTTTGTCCTTGGAATCAGCAAACGCGAATAGCTGGTAAAATGGAATTGCACTCGCGGGCTCTTTTCCCCCAGCTTTGGGCAAGTGCTCTTGGCCTCCATGGCTTCCTGAGGTGGAGGCCTCATTTCTTGTAGCACCATCTTCACCTTCAATATTTTCTACGGCCATAGCGTTAACTCCTCCTAGCTTATTGTCACTTGTGTGCTGCTTTACAATCTATGGAAAATAATTACGAACTAAATAAAACATTTTTTAAGCTGAAATTGTTGAAGCATGATATTATTATCCAATAAGAAAAAGACAGAGAGAGAACAAAGAAATCAGGTAACGAGGTAGTCATAATATGTGAGAATATAGTTCTCTTAACCCACTTTATTCGATTTTTTGTGAATCATTGGATGAAGATCAATGATTGAGATTTAATCTTGTGGGAGAAGGTTTGACCAATTTTTCACCTAACATATTACTTACCCCACGTTTTGTGTAAGAGGGCAGTGTTTTCGGTTGGGTGGGGGTTATTTCAAAAGAGGCAGGCTGGTCATTTTCTCTGGGGTGGCTCGACAGAAACTCTCTTCCATTTTTTTGGTTCCTTAAGGTGGTCTCTTGGTTGGTGGTTTTTCAAGGGGTTCTTTGTCGGTTCTTTCTCTCTTTCTTTGGAAGGCGATTTGCATAGCATGGGGCTGTTCCTGAGCCTGTAAAATCTGCCATAAGAGGTGAAGAAGCTACTGCAAGGAAGAAGAAGACGCTGGACAGATTTCGGCCATATAAGGGGTTGTATTCTTCCGGTTTTATATTTTCTTGTTTTTGCCTTGAATCTTGTTTGTTGATTGATGTTTTGGTTGATTGAACTCCTAGGATCCCCAACAAACTGGTATCAGAGCTAGGAGGAGTGATATTAGTCCAAAATCGATCAAAAACCAGCAAGGAAATCGCCATTACCACTTTCTGACCGAATCTGAAAACTTGATTTCCGGCCAACCTATTGACTTTCCGGCGAAATGGACCATGGAACCATGACCAGCAGGAGGAGGCGCACCCTGTGGTGGGGCGCGTGACCGGCGGCGGCGGCTCCGGCGGCGGCGCGTGCCGGACCTCCGGCGAGCTTTTTTCGGGCAGTTTACTCATTTTGACGTCCTGAACGCACTGATGTCGTTTGTTTTTTGTTTCAGATTTTACAGAAAAAGTTGGACGATTTTGCCCCTACCTTGACATCTACGGCAATTTGGTTCAGAAACTTAGTGGTATATTTACTGTTTGTCAACAGTAGTTTGGTAAGATTATTCCAAACTCTCCGTTAGGTTAGGTTTGGTATCCTTACCGGTTTATGCATGGTTATTGCTTGGTTGCTTATTTGTGAATTCTGTTGATTGAATTCTTGTGATTAATTTGTAATCTGGAAGCATATTTACCTGCTTTATATACCTGTGTTTCGTGAACGGATTATTTCATTGTTGTGCTTCATTTTTAAAAATTGTTTTTTAACTCGGTACTCAGTTTTATATTGATCATCTGGAAAAGAATTTTTCAAAACCTTTTCTGTTGTGTCCACGAGTACAGGCCACTCTTTTATAGAATCTATAATGGGTTCGAGGGTCAAATTATTGCAATTCGATGGAAAGGGGGATTACTCGATATGGAAACAGAAAATGAGGGCCATTTTGGTCCAACAGAGAGTTGCTAAAGCTCTTGATGATCTCGCTACATTTTCTGATGAGTTAAAAGTTAAACCAATTGAAATTGAAGATATGAATGAAATTGCTTACAGTTCTATAATTTTGCATCTATCTGATAACATTGTGAGACAAGTTGATAGTGCTAAAACTGCTAGAACTTTGTGGATTGCTTTAGATGCCCTATTCTTAACTAAAACTTTACCTAACAAAATATACCTGTTGGAGAAGTTGTTTAGTTTTAAGATGCACCCGGGGAAGGACGTCGAGGGGAATTTGAGTGACTTTAGCATAATTGTTAAGAGTCTAGCTCATAATGATAAAACATTTGATGATGAGGATTTAGCTGTCATATTGCTAAACTCTTTGCCCGAATCTTACAGAGAAATGAAAAATGTCATAAAGTATGGTTGGGACACTCTCACTCAAGCTATTGTTTCTGATACTTTAAAATCAAAAAATCTTGAATTAAAAAGAGAGAACAGAATTCATTCTCGTGAAAAGAGTCTATTTGTTAGGGGAAGGTCTGAAAAGAAAGAATTCAACTTCCATAACAAGAAGGGGAGAGGAAAATCTAAAATGAGATCCAAATCTAAAGCTAAAAGCGGTAAGAAATGTTATCACTGTGGAAAGTTAGGACATTTCAAGAGAGACTGCTTTGATTGGAAAAGGAAACAAAAAGACCCTAACAATTCTGATGTTGATAATGCTGCTATTGCTATTGAATTTAATAGTTTGCATGTCATGAATGTGTTTGAAGAAGAATTTGACAAAAATTGGATTCTTGACACAGGGTGCACTTTCCATATGTGCCCTGATAGGTCTTGGTTTATAACTATAGGGAGACTGAACCTAGGAAGGTCTACATGGGAGACAATAATTCTCAAAATGTGATTGGAGTTGGTGACATAGCCATCAGGATGTACGATGGGGCCGTCACGCAACTTAGAAATGTTAGATATGTCCCAAATTTAAAGAGGAACCTCATTTCCTTAGGTTCTCTGGAAGATGAGGGATATACCTTCAAGTCTGGTAAAAAGATTTTGAAAATTATGAAGGGTTCTCTTATAGTTATGAAAGGACCCAAGAGGAATGGGCTGTACTATCTTGAGGGTATAACTGAAATATCATTTGATTTTAGCCTTCTTGCTGTGAGTAAAGACAAAACTGAACTTTGGCATAACAAAATGGGTCACATTGGGTTTAAAGGTCTAAAATCTTTTAAGTAATCAGAAATTACTTGGAAAAGATGACATTGAAACTATGGAATTCTGTGAAACTTGTGTTTTGGGTAAGTCTCATAAGGTGAGCTTTGAAGCTAGCTCTCATAGGACAAGCAGACCATTGGACTATGTCCATGCTGATCTATGGGGCCCGGAGAAGCACTCCACATTTGGTGGGAGTAAGTACTTCTTGTCCTTAGTGGATGATTACTCAAGAAAAGTTTGGATTTATCCTTTGAAGGCTAAGTCGGAAACTTTTGGGAAATTTAGAATTTGGTTAAAGTCTGTTGAGAATCAGTTAGACAAGAAACTTAAAACGTTAAGAACTGATAATGGGTTTGAATTCTGTAATAGCGAATTTGACAATTTCTGTAAGCAGAAATGTATAACAAGATACAGAACTGTTAAATACACACCTGAACAAAATGGGGTCGCTGAAAGAATGAACAGGACCATAATGAACAAAGTTAGGTGTATGTTGATTAGCTCTGGCCTTGCGAAAGGTTTTTGGGCTGAAGCTGCAAGTACTGTAGCTTATCTGATTAATAGATCTTCGTTCAGCAGTATAGGGTTTAAGACCCCACAGGAGTTGTGGACGGGAGAGCCTCCAAATCTGGAACACTTGAGGGTGTTTGGATGTGCTGCATATGCACATCAATCTGAAGGGAAACTTGAGCCCAGGGCTGTCAAGTGTGTGATGTTAGGTATCCCGAGGGTGTGAAGGGCTATAGGTTATGGGTTTTAGGGGTCCAAGGCATTAAGATTATTAACAGCAGGAATGTAGTCTTTAATGAATCTGAGATGCCATGTCTAAAACAGAAAACCGAAGAAGCTAACAAATCTGAAACTGAGAAGAGTATTCAGTCTGAGGTGAAGCTGACTAGGCTCAATTCACCTACACCTGGGAATGACGAAAATGACCCTATACATCATGAAAATGAAAATGAAATTGAAATTGAACCTGAACCTGAACATGAAGAGGTGACTGAACTTCAAGATAACATTGAACCAGTTGAAGTTGAACATTTTAATGATTAGCCACCTAATCAAGATTATTAGCTTACTAGGGATCGGGGGAGGAGGCAGATCAGGCCAAATCCTAGATTTGAATCCCTAAACTTGACTGATTTTGCCTTAGTTTCAGGTAAAGCCCTTGAACAGATAGAACCT
>NW_019227515.1:0-2724 GCF_002742605.1 Olea europaea var. sylvestris | reverse complement strand
GAAATGGAATCTCTAATGGAGAATAAAACTTGGAAGTTAGTTAACAAACCTAAGGATCATAGGATAGTTCAATGTAAGTGGATTTACAAATTGAAAGAAGGAAACTCAAAAGGAGGGGGTTGATTACAATGAGATATTCTCTCCTGTGATAAAGTACAAAACAATCAGATTGGTTCTTGCATTGGTTGTTCAGTACAACTGGGAACTGGAACAACTAGATGTCAAGACTGCTTTCCTACATGGGGAATTGGAAGAGGATATTTACATGAGTCAGCCTCAAGGTTTTGAGGTGAAAGGTAAAACTAACTGTGTGTGCAAATTAGAAAGATCTCTGTATGGGTTTAAACAAAGCCCTAGACAGTGGTACATAAGGTTCGATACCTATGTACTGAAGATAGGTTTTAAAAGGAGTGAATATGATGCATGCCTGTACTATAATGATAGTAAGGAGGGCTGTGAGGTCTACTTGTTGCTGTATGTAGATGATATGCTTCTAGCAAGTTCAAGTAAGATTGAAATCACTAAGATGAAGAACCTTTTAAAATCAGAATTTGATATGAAAGATTTGGGGAGTGCTAAGAAGATTTTGGGGATGGTTATAAAGAGAGATAGGGCTGAAAATAGACTAGTCATTTCCCAAGAAGCTTATCTAAACAAAGTCATAACCAAATTTGGTATGAATGGATCAAAATCTGTGAACGTTCCCTTAGCAGCTCATATGAATCTTTCTGGTGCACAATCTCCTAAGACTGAGGAGGAATTTACAGAAATGAGGAACATACCCTACGCTAATGCTATAGGTTCCGTCATGTTCTCTATGATAACAACCAGGCCTGACTTAGCCTATGCTATAAGTTTTTTGAGCAAATTTATGTCAAACCCAGGAAAGCCTCATTGGGCAGGTTTGAAATGGTTGTTAAGGTACATTGTTGGCACATTAAATCTGGGTCTAATGTATGAAAAGAGATCTGAAAAACTTACTCTAAAGGGGTATGTAAACTCTGATTTTGCTGGTGACAAGGATAGCAGAAAGTCTACCACAGCATACTTTTTTACACTAGGTGACAATTGTATAACATGGAAGTCACAGCTGCAGCCTTTAGTTACCTTGTCAAGTGTTGAGGCAGAGTATGTTGCCATAACCGAGGCGGTTAAGGAATGTACTTGGTTAAAAGGAATTTTAAAAGAATTGAACTTCATGCATGATACACCTGTTATGTTTACTGATAGTCAAAGTGCTTTATTGCTTTGTAAGAATCCTGTTTATTATGAAAGAACTAAACATATTGAGGTGAAATATCAGTTTATACGTGAGAAACTGTCTCAAGGTGAAGTTAATTTTGTTAAAATTCACACTGATAGGAATCCCTCTGATATGGGAACAAAAATTCTACCTGCAAGTAAATTTAGATTGTGCTTATCTTTATTACATATTGACACTGGTTAATTTTCTTGCAGGTGGTGGGCGATGATGTTGAACAGTTCTTCCATGTGCAAATTCGCAACCAAGAGAGAGTGTTATGAGAACCAAGGTGAAGACTGTGAGAATATGGTTCTCTTAACCCACTTTATTCGGTTTTTTGTGAACCATTGGATGAAGATCAATGATTGAGATTTAATCTTGTGGGAGAAGCTTTGACCAATTCTTCACCTAACATATTACTTACCCCACGTTTTGTGTAAGAGGGCAGTGTCTTCGGTTGGGTGGGGGTTATTTCAAAAGAGGCAGGCTGGTCATTTTCTCTAGGGTGGCTCGACAGAAACTCTCCTCCATTTTTTTGGTTCCTTAAGGTGATCTCTTGGTTGGTGGTTTTTCAAGGGGTTCTTTGCTGGTTCTTTCTCTCTTTCTTTGGAAGGCGATTTGCATAGCATGGGGCTGTTCCTGAGCCCGTAAAATCTACCATAAGAGGTGAAGAAGTTGCTGCAAGGAAGAAGAAGAAGCTGGACAGATTTCGGCCATATAAGGGGTTGTATTCTTCCGGTTTTATATTTTCTTGTTTTTGCCTTGAATCTTGTTTGTTGATTGATGTTTTGGTTGATTCAACTCCTAGGATCCCCAACATAATACAAATTAGTGATTGATCCGGTCACATACCTTTTATTAACATTTAGAAGATGACAAAGCTGTATTGATCTCATTTCTACCTATTTGGGATTTGGATTTTATTTGAAAAACAAACAGGGAGATGATCGGACTTGTTGAAAACATAAGCTTAACTACCCGTGTTGTTGAAAACATAAGCTTAACTAGCCGTGAAGTCCAAATCAAGAAAGTAAGAAACGTGAACATATGGAAATCATCATTTAAAATTTCAATACTAGCATTTTTTGGGAATTAAAGTAGAAATAATCTGAATGGAGCTGAAATTTGCAGTCATAGAAAGATTCAGAAGGAGAACGTACTATAAAAAAGGTTGCCAGACAAAGTAAAGGGCAGTTGGAACCAACACATTTTTCCACTACAGGTGTCGCTGTCCTTTCCTCTACTAGTCTAATTTAAGAGTTGAAAAAAGGTTCCCTTGATGCGCGCATAAAGAAATGATAATGGATTGATGGGGGCATCATTCTATGCATCGCAGCTGCACCATCTCTCATGAATTTTCATTTTAAGTTTACACAGGACCGGCCGAGGTTCAAGCTCGCTGGCATGCATGCACGGTAGACAAGACTACGCAAATGCCAAAATCGTTAGATAATCATCATTCAACGATTACGGGGTCAAAG
>NW_019227514.1:0-4553 GCF_002742605.1 Olea europaea var. sylvestris | reverse complement strand
CATTTCCAAAAAGTACTTATGGGCGCAAAACGGACACCGTGTGCAAAAGTTACGCTCAATTCTTCGTACGTCGACAATCCAAGGGTTCCAAATATGCAAGTACTCATTCTTTCAAAAAATGGTTGAAGTCCCTCATACGTCACGACAAAGCGGTGAGGTCAATCCAAAACGGTCGCTACATTTCCAAAATGTACTTATGGGCCCAAAACGGACACCGGGTGCAAAAGTTACGCTCAATTCTTCGTCCGCCGACTCTCCAAGCGTTCTAAATATGAAAGTGTTCATTCTTTAGAAAAATCACCAAAATCCCTCGTACGTCACGATGAAGTGGTGAGCTCAATCCAAAACGGTCGCTACATTTCCAAAAAGTACTTATGGGCCCAAAACGGACACCGTGTGCAAAAGTTACGCTCAATTCTTCGTACGCCGACAATCCAAGTGTTCCAAATGTGCAAGTGCTCGTTCTTTCAAAAAATTGCCAAATTCCCTCATACGTCACGACGTAGTGGTGAGTTCAATCCAAAACGGTCCCTACATTTCGAAAAAGTTCTTATGGGCCCAAAACGGATACCGTGTGCAAAAGTTACGCTCAATTCTTCGTCCGCCGATTCTCCAAGCGTTCTAAGTATACAAGCGCTCATTCCTTCGAAAAATGGCCAAAATACTCATACGTCATGACGAAGTGGTGAGTTCAATCCAAAACGGCCGCTACATTTCCAAAACGTACTTATGAGCCCAAAACGGACACCGTGTGCAAAAGTTACGTTCAATTCTTCGTACGCCGACAATCCAAGCATTCCAAATCTGTAAGGGCTCATTCTTTCGAAAAATGGCCGAAATCCCTTATACGTCTCGACGAAGTGGTGAGTTCAATCCAAAATGGTCGTTACATTTCCAAAAAGTTCTTATGGGCCCAAAACGGACGCCGTGTGCAATACGCTCAATTCTTCGTCCGTCGACTCTCCAAGCATTCTAAATATGCAAGTGCTCATTCTTTAGAAAAATCGCCAAAATCCCTCGTACGTCACAACTAAGTGGTGAGATCAATCCAAAACGGTGGCTACATTTCCAAAAAGTACTTATGGGCGCAAAATGGACACCATGTGCAAAAGTTACGCTCAATTCTTCGTACGTCGACAATCCAAGCGTTCCAAATATGCAAGTACTCATTCTTTCAAAAAATGGCTGAAGTCCCTCATACGTCACGACAAAGTGGTGAGTTCAATCCAAAACGGTCGCTACATTTCCAAAAAGTACTTATGGGCCCAAAACGGACACCGGGGGCAAAAGTTACGCTCAATTCTTCGTCCGTCGACTCTCCAAGCATTCTAAATATGCAAGTGCTCATTCTTTAGAAAAATCGCCAAAATCCCTCGTACGTCACGACGAAGTGGTGAGTTCAATCCAAAACGGTCGCTACATTTCCAAAAAGTACTTATGGGCCCAAAACGGACACCGTGTGCAAAAGTTACGCTCAATTCTTCGTACGCCGATAATCCAAGCGTTCCAAATCTGCAAAGGCTCATTCTTTCGAAAAATGGCCGAAATCCCTCATACGTCACGACAAAGTGGTGAGTTAAATCCAACATGGTCGTTACATTTCCAAAAAGTTCTTATGGGCCCAAAACGGACACCGTGTGTAAAAGTTACGCTCAATTCTTCTTCCGTCGACTCTCCAAGCATTCTAAATATGCAAGTGCTCATTCTTTAGAAAAATTGCCAAAATCCCTCGTACGTCACAACTAAGTGGTGAGTTCAATCCAAAACGCTCGCTACATTTCCAAAAAGTACTTATAGGCGCAAAATGGACACCGTGTGCAAAAGTTACGCTCAATTCTTCGTACGTCGACAATCCAAGCGTTCCAAATATGCAAGTACTCATTCTTTCAAAAAATGGCTGAAGTCCCTCATACGTCATGACAAAGTGGTGAGTTCAATCCAAAACGGTCGCTACAGTTCCAAAAAGTTCTTATGGGCCCAAAACAGACACCGTGTGCAAAAGTTACGCTCAATTCTTCGTCCGTCGACTCTCCAGGCGTTCTCAATATACAAGCGCTCATTCCTTCGAAAAATGGCCAAAATCACTCGTATGTCACGACGAAGTGGTGAGTTCAATCCAAAACGGTCGCTACATTTTTAAAAAGTACTTATGGGCCCAAAACGGACACTGGGTGCAAAAGTTACGCTCAATTCTTCGTCCGTCAACTCTCCAAGCATTCTAAATATGCAAGTGCTCATTCTTTAGAAAAGTCACCAAAATCCCTCGTACGTCACGACGAAGTGTTGAGTTCAATACAAAACGGTCGCTACATTTCCAAAAAGTACTTATGGGCCCAAAACGGACACCGGGTGCAAAAGTTACGCTCAATTCTTCATCCGCCGACTCTCCAAGCATTCTAAATATGCAAGTGCTCATTCTTTAGAAAAATTGCCAAAATCCCACGTACGTCACGATGAAGGGGTGAGTTCAATCCAAAACGGTCGCTACATTTCCAAAACGTACTTATGGGCCCAAAACGGACACCGTGTTCAAAAGTTACGCTAAATTCTTCGTCCGCCGACTCTCCAGGGGTTCTAAATATACAAGCGCTCATTCCTTAGAAAAATGGCCAAAATCACTCGTACGTCACGACGAAGTGGTGAGTTCAATCCAAAACGGTCCCTACAATTCCAAAACGTACTTATGGGCCCAAAACGGACACCGTGTGCAAAAGTTATGCTCAATTCTTTGTACGCGGACAATCCAAGCGTTCCAAATATGTAAGTGCTCATTCTTTCGAAAAATGGCTGAAATCCCTCATATGTCATGACGAAGTGGTGAGTTCAATCCAAAACGGTCGCTACATTTCCAAAAAGTACTTATAGGCCGAAAACGGACACCGTGTGCAAAAGTTATGCTCAATTCTTCGTCCGCCGACAATCCAAGCGTTCCAAATATGCAAGTGCTCATTCTTTCCAAAAAAGGCCGGAATCCCTCATACGTCACGACGAAGAGGTGAGTTCAACCCAAAACGGTCGCTACATTTCCAAAAAGTACTTATAGGCCGAAAACGGACACCGTGTGCAAAAGTTATGCTCAATTCTTCGTACGCCGACAATCCAAGCGTTCCAAATATGCAAGTGCTCATTCCTTCAAAAAAAGGCCGGAATCCCTCATACGTCACGACGAAGTGGTGAGTTCAACCCAAAACGGTCGCTACATTTCCAAAAAGTTCTTATGGGCCCAAAACGGACACCATGTGCAAACGTTACGCTCAATTCTTCATCCGCCGACTCTCCAGGCATTCTAAATATACAAGCCCTCATTCCTTCGAAAAATGGCCAAAATTACTCGTACGTCACGACGAAGTGGTGAGTTCAATCCAAAACGGTCGCTACATTTCCAAAACGTACTTATGGGCCTAAATCGGACACCATGTGCGAAAGTTGCGCTCAATTCTCCATACGTCGACAATCCAAGCGTTCCAAATATGCAAATGCTCATTCTTTCGAAAAATGGCTGAATCATACGTCACGATGAAGTGGTGAGATCAATCCAAAACGGTCGCTACATTTCCAAAAGTACTTATGGGCCCAAAACGGACACCGGGTGCAAAAGTTACGCTCAATTCTTCGTCCACCGACTCTCCAAGCATTCTAAATATGCAAGTGCTCATTCTTTAGAAAAATTGCCAAAATTCCTCGTACATCACGACGAAGTGGTGAGTTCAGTCCAAGGCGGTCATTACATTTCCAAAAACAACTTATGCGACCAAAACGGACACCGTGTGCAAAAGTTACGCTCAATTCTTCATCCGCCGACTCTCCAAGCGTTCTAAATATACAAGCGCTCATTCCTTCGAAAAATGGCCAAAATCACTCGTACGTCACGATGAAGTGGTATCCAAAATGGTCGATACATTTCCAAAACGTACTTAAGGGCCTAAAACGGACACCGTGTGCAAAAGTCACGCTTAATTCTTCATACGCCGACAATCCAAGCGTTCCAAATATGCAAGCGCTCATTCGTTCGAAAAATGGCCGAAATCCCTCATACGTCACGACGAAGTGGTGAGTTCAATCCAAAACGGTCGCTACATTTTCAAAAAGTTCTTATGGGCCCAAAACGGACACCGTGTGCAAAAGTTACGCTCAATTCTTCGTCCGCCGACTCTCCAAGCGTTCAAAATATGCAAGTGCTCATTCTTTCGAAAAATGGCCAAAATCCCTCGTACGTCATGATGAAGTTGTGTGTTCAATCCAAAACGGTCGCTACATTTCGAAAAAGTACTTATGGGCCCAAAACGGACACCGTGTGCAAAAGTTACGCTCAATTCTTCGTACGCCGACAATCCATGCGATCCAAATATGCAAGTGCTAATTCTTTTGAAAAATGGCCAAAATCCCTCATACGTCACAACGAAGTGGTGAGTTCAATCCAAAATGGTCGCTACGTTTCCAAAAAGTACTTATGGGCCCAAAACGGACACTGGGTGCAAAAGTTACGCTCAATTCTTCGTCCGTCGACTCTCCAAGCATTCTAAATATGCAAGTGCTCATTCTTTAGAAAAATG
>NW_019227513.1:0-4553 GCF_002742605.1 Olea europaea var. sylvestris | reverse complement strand
GATTGTCGGCGTACGAAGAATTGAGCGTAACTTTTGCACACGGTGTCCGTTTTTGGCCCATAAGTACTTTTTGGAATTGTAGCTACCGTTTTGGATTAAACTCACCACTTCATCGTGACGTATGAGGGATTTTGGGCATTCTTCAAAAGGATGAGCGCTTGTATATTTAGAACGCTTGGAGAGTCGACGGACGAAGAATTGAGTGTAACTTTTGCACACGGTGTCAGCTTTGTGCCCATTAGAACTTTTTGGAAATGTAGTGACCGTTTTGGATTGAACTCACCACTTCATCGTGACGTATGAGGGATTTCGGCCATTTTTCGAAAGAATGAGCACTTGCAAATTTGGAACGCTTGCATTGTCGACGTACGAAGAATTGAGCGTAACTTTTGCACACGGTGTCCATTTTGGGCCCATTAGTACTTTTTGGAAATGTAGCGACCGTTTTGGATTGAACTCACAACTTGGTCGTGACGTACGAGGGATTTTGGCCATTCTTCGAAAGGATGAGAGCTTGTATATTTAGAATGCTTGTAGAGTCGGCGGACGACGAATTGAGCGTAACTTTTGCACACGGTGTCCGCTTTGTGCCCATAAGAACTTTTTGGAAATGTAGCGACCGTTTTTGATTGAACTCACCACTTCGTCGTGACGTATTAGGGATTTCAGCCATTTTTCGAAAGAATGAGTACTTGTATATTTGGAACGCTTGGATTGTCGGCGTACGAAGAATTGAGCGTAACTATTGTACACGGTATCCGTTTTGGGCCCATAAGCACTTTTTGGAAATGAAACGACCGTTTTGAATTGAACTCACAACTTCGTAGTGACGTACAAGGGATTTTGGCCATTCTTCAAAAGGATGAGAGCTTGTATATTTAGAACGCTTGGAGAGTCAGCGGACGATGAATTGAGCGTAACTTTTGCACACGGTGTCCGCTTTGTGCCTATAAGAACTTTTTGGAAATGTAGCGACCGTTTTTGATTGAACTCACCACTTCGTCGTGACGTATTAGGGATTTCAGCCATTTTTCGAAAGAATGAGTACTTGTATATTTGGAACGCTTGGATTCGCCGTACGAAGAATTGAGCGTAACTTTTGTACACGGTATCCGTTTTGGGCCCATAAGTACTTTTTGGAAATGAAGCGACCGTTTTGAATTGAACTCACAACTTCATCGTGACGTACAAGGGATTTTGGCCATTCTTCAAAAGGATGAGAGCTTGTATATTTAGAATACTTGTAGAGTCGGCGGACGACGAATTGAGCGTAACTTTTGTACACGGTATCCGTTTTGGGCCCATAAGAACTTTTTGGAAATGTAGCGACCGTTTTTGATTGAACTCACCACTTCGTCGTGACGTATTAGGGATTTCAGCCATTTTTCGAAAGAATGAGTACTTGTATATTTGGAACGCTTGGATTGTCGACGTACGAAGAATTGAGCGTAACTTTTGCACACGGTGTCCGTTTTGGGCCTATAAGTACTTTTTGGAAATAAAGCGACCGTTTTGAATTGAACTCACAACTTCGTTGTGACATACATGGGATTTTGGCCATTCTTTGAAATGATGAGAGCTTGTATATTTAGAATACTTGTAGAGTCGGCGGACGACGAATTGAGCGTAACTTTTGCACACGGTGTCCGCTTTGTGCCCATAAGAACTTTTTGGAAATGTAGCGACCGTTTTTAATTGAACTCACCACTTCATCGTGACGTATTAGGGATTTTAGCCATTTTTCGAAAGAATGAGTACTTGTATATTTGGAACGCTTGGATTGTCGGCGTACGGAGAATTGAGCGTAACTTTTGCACATGGTGTCCGTTTTGGGCCCATAAGTACTTTTTGGAAATAAAGCGACCGTTTTGAATTGAACTCACAACTTCGTCGTGACGTCCATGGGATTTTGGCCATTCTTCAAAAGGATGAGAGCTTGTATATTTAGAACGCTTGTAGAGTCGGCGGACGACGAATTGAGCGTAACTTTTGCACACGGTGTCCGCTTTGTGCCCATAAGAACTTTTTGGAAATGTAGCGACCGTTTTTAATTGAACTCACCACTTCGTCGTGACGTATTAGGGATTTCAGCCATTTTTCGAAAGAATGAGTACTTGTATATTTGGAACGCTTGGATTGTCGGGGTACGAAGAATTGAGCGTAACTTTTGCACCCGGTGTCCGTTTTGGGCCCATAAGTACTTTTTGGAAATAAAGCGACCGTTTTGAATTGAACTCACAACTTCGTCGTGACGTACATGGGATTTTGACCATTCTTTGAAAGGATGAGAGCTTGTATATTTAGAACGCTTGTAGAGTCGGCGGACGACGAATTGAGCGTAACTTTTGCACACGGTGTCCGCTTTGTGCCCATAAGAACTTTTTGGAAGTGTAGCGACCGTTTTGGATTGAACTCACCACTTCGTCGTGACGTATTAGAGATTTCAACCATTTTTCAAAAGAATGAGCACTTGCATATTTGGAACGCTTGGATTGTCGGCGTACGAAGAATTGAGCGTAACTTTTGCACACGGTGTCCGTTTTGGGCCCATAAGTACTTTTTGGAAATGTAGCCACCATTTTCGATTGAACTCACAACTTCATCATGACGTACGAGGGATTTTGGCCATTATTCGAATGAATGAGCGCTTGTATATTTAGAACACTTGGAGAGTCGGTGGATGAAGAATTGAGCGTAACTTTTGCACACAGTGTCCGTTTTGGGCCCATAAGAACTTTTTGGAAATGTAGCGACCGTTTTGGATTGAACACACAACTTCATCGTGACGTACGAGGGATTACGGCCATTTTTCGAAAGAATGAGCACTTGCATATTTGGAACGCTTGGATTGTCGGCATACGAAGAATTGAGCGTAACTTTTGCACACGGTGTCCGTTTTGGGCCCATAAGTACTTTTTGGAAATGTAGCGACCCTTTTGGATTGAACTCACCACTTCGTCAGGACGTACGAGGGATTTTGGCCATTCTTCGAAAGAATGAGCGTTTGTATATTTAGAACGCTTGGAGAGTCGGCGGATGAAGAATTGAGTGTAACTTTTGCACACGGTATCCGCTTTGGACCCATAAGAACTTTTTGGAAATGTAGCGACCGTTTTGGATTGAACTCACCACTTCCTCGTAACGTACGAGGGATTCTGGCGATTTTTTGAAAGAATGAGCATTTGCATATTTTGAACTCTTGGAGAGTCGGCGGACTAATAATTGAGTGTAACTTTTGCACATGGTGTCCGTTTTTGGCCTACAAGAACTTTTTGGAAATGTAGCAACCGTTTTGGAGCCCATAAGAACTTTTTTGAAATGTAGGGACCGTTTTGGATTGAGCTCACCACTTCGTCGTGACATACGAGGGATCTTGGCCATTCTTCAAAAGAACGAGCGTTTGCATATTTAGAACACTTGGAGAGTCGGCGGACGAAGAATTGAGCGTGACTTTTGTACACGGTGTCCGCTTTGGGCCCATAAGAACTTTTTGGAAATGTAGCGACCGTTTTGGATTGAACTCACCACTTCGTCATGACGTAAGAGGGATTTCGACCATTTTTCGAAAGAATGAGCACTTGCATATTTGGAACGCTTGGATTGTCATCGTATGAATAATTGAGCGTAACTTTTGTACACGATGTCCGTTTTGGGCCCATAAGTACTTTTTGAAAATGTAGTGACCGTTTTGGATTGAACTCACCACTTCATCGTGACGTATGAGGGATTTCTTCCATTTTTCGAAAGAATGAGCACTTGCATATTTGGAACACTTGGATTGTCGGCGTACGAAGAATTGAGCGTAACTTTTGCACACGGTATCCGCTTTGGGCCCATAAGAACTTTTGGAAATGTAGAGACCATTTTGGATTGAACTCACCACTTCGTCATGACGTAAGAGGGATTTCGACCATTTTTCGAAAGAATGAGCACTTGCATATTTGGAACACTTGGATTGTCGGCGTACGAAGAATTGAGCGTAACTTTTGCACACGGTATCCGCTTTGGGCCCATAAGAACTTTTGGAAATGTAGAGACCATTTTGGATTGAACTCACCACTTCGTCATGACGTACGAGGGATTTTGGCAATTTTTTGAAAGAATGAGCATTTGCATATTTAGAACGCTTGAAGAGTCGGTAGACCAAGAATTTAGCGTAACTTTTGCACATGGTGTCCGTTTTTGGCCCCCAAGAACTTTCTGGAAATGTGGCAACCATTTTGAATTAAACTCACCACTTCGACATGATGTATGAGGGATTTCGACCATTTTTCGAAAGAATGAGCACTTGCATATTTGGAACTTTCGGATTGTCGGCGTACGAAGAATTGAGCGTAATTTTTGCACACGGTGTCCGTTTGGGGCCCATAAGTACTTTTTGGAAATGTAGCGACCGTTTTGGATTAAACACACAACTTCATCGTGACGTATGAGGGATTACGGCCATTTTTCGAAGGAATGAGAACATGAATATTTGGAACGCTTGGATTGTCGGCGTACGAAGAATTGAGCGTAACTTTTGCACACGGTGCCCGTTTTGGGCCCATAAGTAC
>NW_019227512.1:0-4554 GCF_002742605.1 Olea europaea var. sylvestris | reverse complement strand
AGTCTTGAATGCAGTCCTGTAGGCCCATAAGGCATCATCCAGTTTCTTTGACCAATCCTTTCGTGATGAATTAACTGTGACTTTCAGAATACGCTTCAATTGCCTATTGGATACTTCGACCTGTCCGCTAGTTTGGGGATGATATGCAGTGGCTATGCGGTGCTTGACGCCATATTTTGATAACAACTGCTCGAACTGACGATTGCAGAAATGTGTGCCCCCGTCACTGATTATGGCTCTCGGTGTCCCAAACCGGGTGAAAATATTCTTCTTCACAAACTCAATCACCACTTTCCCATCATTTGTAGGCAATGCAACCGCTTCAACCCATTTCGAGACATAGTCCACCGCCACTAAAATGTATTGATTTGAAAAGATGGTGGGAATGGCCCCATGAAATCGATCCCCCGGATGTCAAATAATTCCACCTCCAAGATACTACTCAAAGGCATCTCATTTCTTCTAGAGATGTTACCCGTGCGCTGACATCGGTCACACCTCTTTACAAATTCAAACGCGTCCTTAAAGAGTGTGGGCAAGTAAAAACCTGATTGGAGAATTTTCGCCGCTGTCTTAGAAGCACCAAAATGCCCTGCATATATTGATGAGTGACAGTTCTCTAATATCAAAGACACTTCTTCCTCTGGTACACAACGCCGAACGATTTGATCAGCCCCCCGCCTGTAGAGAATAGGGTCTTCCCAAAAGTAGTACTTCAATTCCGCAAAGAATTTCTTCTTTTGGTGACTTGAGTAATCTGGCGGTATGATAGACCTGGCTAAATAGTTAACTATGTCTGCATACCAGGGTGTTTCCATCACACCAAAGATCTGCTCATCTGGGAAGATCTCGTTTATTTCCACTGTCTCTTCCTGTTCTGTGTCCTCAAGCCGAGATAGGTGGTCCGCTACCACGTTTTCACTGCCTTTCTTATCCTTGATTTCCAGGTCAAACTCTTGAAGTAGCAATATCCAACGGATGAGGCGTGGCTTAGCATCCTTCTTCTCCATCAAGTATCTGATGGCGGCATGATCTGTGTAGACTATGACCTTCGACCCCACAAGGTATGATCGAAATTTGTGAAACGCATAGACTACAGCAAGAAGTTCTTTCTCCGTAGTGGCATAATTTAACTGACATCGTTCAAAGTCTTACTTGCATAGTAGATCACGTGAAATACCTTATTCCTTCGTTGACCCAACACGGTTCCCACAGCATAATCATTGGCGTCACACATTAATTCAAATGGCATATTCCAATCCGGTGTGATAATTACAGGTGCTGAAGTCAACTTCTCTTTCAAAGTGTTAAAGGCCTGCAGACACTCCTCATTAAACTCAAATGTGGACTCCTTCATCAGTAAACAGCACAGAGGTTTGGTAATTTTTGAAAAATCCTTAATAACCCTTCTGTAGAATCCAGCGTGCCCAAGCAAACTGCGAACACCCTTCAATGAGGTAGGTGGTGGTAACTTCTCGATCACCTGAATCTTTGCCCTGTCCACTTCAATACCCTTTGCTGAAATTTTGTGCCCTAGTACGATACCTTCTTGCACCATAAAGTGACATTTCTCCCAATTCAACACCAAGTTGGTCTCCGTACACCGTTGTAGTACAAGACTTAGATGCTCCAAGCACTCATCAAATGAAGATCCAAACACAGAGAAGTCATCCATGAATACCTCGATGTATTTCTCAATCATGTCTGAGAAAATAGCCATCATGCAGCGCTGAAAGGTAGCGGGAGCGTTGCATAATCCAAATGGCATCCTTCTATATGCAAAGGTGCCGTAGGGGCAGGTGAAAGTGGTCTTCTCCTGATCGTCTGGTGCCACTGGAATCTGATTATACCCGGAGTACCTATCTAGGAAACAGTAGTGCGAATGCCCTGCTAATCTCTCCAACATCTGATCAATGAATGGTAATGGAAAGTGATCTTTTCGAGTAGCTGAGTTAAGCTTACGGTAGTCAATGCACACTCTCCTTCCAGTCACCGTTCGTGCAGGAATCAACTCATTTCTCTCATTTTCTATCACTGTGATTCCTCCTTTCTTGGGAACAACTTGCACTGCACTGATCCATGCACTATCTGATATTGGATAAATAATGCCTACATCGAGCAACTTCAATACCTCAGCTCTAACCACTTCCTTCATGTGTGGGGATTCAATCTCCGCTGCCCATCAATGCTTAGTTTAAATTTTTCCTCCATGAGTATCTTATGCATGCATATGGATGGGCTGATCCCTTTTATATCTGCAATAGACCATCCAATAGCTGTTTTATTCTCCCTTAACACTTGAAGTAGTTTCTCTTCCTCTACCTCACTGACGGTGCTTGAAATAATAACAGGTAGTGTAGAAGATTCCCCCAGGTACGCATATCGAAGATGTGGTGGCAACTGTTTGAGTTCCAATTTGGGCGGTTTCACAATAGATGGCACTAATTTTGCAGTTCTAGTTCCCAGCTCTTCATAGTAGCGTCTGCGCATATATGGCTGGTTACTATCCAAAAACCGAGCACATGTCTCGATCTCACTTGATTCAGAATAGGTGGATTGTGAATGTGCAATTCATGCCTCATATGCATTGGAAGGATGATGTAGCCGAAATGTGTCTTGAACTATTCGGTCGACTACATCGATCTGGAAACAACTGTCTACCTCAGTAGGGAATTTCATTGCTTTGAACACGTTGAATGAGATTTGCTCGTCACCAAGCCTTAATATCAGCTGCCCCTTTTGAACATCTACAATTGCTCTTCCAGTGGCTAAGAAAGGTCGCCCCAAAATGAGTGGAACATCTTTATCTTCTTCCATGTCCAAGATAAGAAAATCAGCTAGAAATATGAACTTCTCCACTTTTACCAGCATGTCTTCAATGATTCATCTTGGATGTGTAAGGGATCGATCTGCTAACTGCAATGTCACTGTTGTGGCTTTTGCTTCTCCCAAGCCAAGTTTCCTGAAAATAGAAAGAGGCATTAGATTAATACTTGCTCCCAAATCACACAAAGCTTTATCAAAATAACAGTCTCCAATACTGCAGGGTACAGTAAAACTCCCTGGATCTTTCAGTTTTGGGGGTAGCTTTCTCTTGATTCTGGCACTGCATTCCTCAGTCAACATTACTGTTTCATGTTCTTCTATCTTTCGCTTGTTGGAGAGGATATCCTTCAAGAATTTTGCATAGCTCAGCATCTGGACAAGTGCTTCAGCAAATGGGATGTTGATATGTAGTTTCTTGAAGACTTCAAGGAACTTACTGTATTGCTGATCCATTTTGTGCTTTCTCAACCTTTGTGGAAACTGAATAGGAGGCTCATGAGGGTTAACAGGATTAGTATTTTTACCCTGTGATGTCTTGGAATTCCTCTTAACCTCATCTTCTGATGCATTGTCAGTTTGTTCCACACTTTCTTCCTCCAAGGTTGGCATTGATTCCTTGTTGGCTCCTGAACTTGTTACATGTGGTTCCGATAGTTGTACTCCACTTCTGGTTGTTATAGCCTTTGCATGTTCCTTAGGGTTAACTTCAGTATTACTGGGTAGGTTTCCCGGTGCTCTACCTGTTATGGAAATCGCTATCTGTCCCACTTGTGTCTCCAAGTTCTTGATCGCTGCACTTTGATCTTGAAGCGTTGTTTCCGTCCTTCGCATAAATTGGTTATTGGCTTCCATGTTCTGATTGGTGTGTGTCATAAATTTCTCGAACATGTCCTCCAAATTTGGCTTTTTGTCTTGCTGCTGATATTGCCCTTGTGGTCTATTTTGATTCTGGTTGCTCCAAGAGAAATTTGGGTGTTTTCTCCAGCCTTGATTGAAGGTTTCTGAATGTGGGTTATTCTGCTGGCGCTGACCCCATTGTGCGAATTCTGCATGTTCTACTCCTTGTGCCAAAATTGGGCAAGTAGCAGTACTGTGATCTGCTCCACATTCTTCACAACTCTGCTTCATAACTTGCTTAGCAGTGGCGGTTTGTGAAATGCTTTCAACCTTATGGAATAAGGAATCTATTTTCGCCGACAGTGCTGAGTAAGTATCTACTTTATACACCCCAGGTGCTCTCTTTTGGACTACTCGATCTATAGACCACATAGCTAAAGTTGTAGCAATCCTTTCAAACAACTCCCAGGCTCCATCAATTGTTCTTGTAGAGATAGACCCGTCAGATGATGCATCCACCATACTCTTGAATGATGGGAGTAATCCAGTGTAGAAAAATCTTATCTGAGTCTTCTTGTCAAAGCCATGTTGTGGGCACTTCCTTAAAATGTTCTTGAAACGGTTCCATGCCTCTTCAAATGATTCTGACTCGATCTGGTTGAATATTGAGATGTCATGCCGCATTTTAGCTACTTTAGCTGGCGAGAAGAACTTGGTGCAGAATTTATGAGCTAGCTCATTCCAAGTGGTGATGCTTCCGACAGGGAGTGAATCCAGCCATTCAAGTGCTTTATCCCTCAAGGTGTGAGGGAATAAACGCAGTCTTATAGCATCATCAGAGATACCTTGGTATCTGAAGTGTTGACACATATCAAGAAATCGAGATATGTG
>NW_019227511.1:0-4555 GCF_002742605.1 Olea europaea var. sylvestris | reverse complement strand
TTCGTTTTCTTTCTACTCAAATTTCATCATTGCAATCAAACGAAACTTATATTATAAATACAGACAATTGTTTAGCGGCGCGCGCTTTTCTTTTAAGCTAGGTTTTCAATTTTTACTAATTACTGATAAGAAATACAAAATCAACAACTTCCAAAAATCTCCAACCAAAACCACGTAAGTCTCCAGATCGCATACTTTTTTTGTTTAAGTCTTTTATACATATATAACCGGGAAAGTTATATGTTCGCTGGATATTTAAAATTCACATACTTCAGATTATACCCAGGGTTGGATTTTTTTATTTATAATTGTGTGTTTAATTTAAGATGTTGATAGATTTTTTGAGGAGAAATTGGGAAACTGTTGAATATCATTATCATCTGGATTATTAAACCTCAGCTAGTGCATTCCCATGTTCTTTTCAAGTAAAATGAGCTAAAATTTGAAACCTGTTATTGGTTTTGGGGTTGGTTCTACATAGGGAAACTAGTCTGTGTTGATGTATGAAACAAGCATAAAAAAGTAGAAATGGGCACCAGTGGGATTCCGTCCTATCCATGGAGTTTTGTTTCTATTTTGTAACATGTGCCTGTTCAAGTGCAAGCACGCTTTGATAACTCGTGTTGGCTATGTTTTATTTAAAAGAAATTGACATCCAGATAACCTAATTCAAGATCTATTTTTTGGTTTTTACTTTGTATTTGAAGTCATTAAATAAGCTAATAAGTAAATTGTTTTGCACATTAAACATTTTATGCATATCAGTACGGATAAAGTTTGTTTTTATTGCATATATATTTTCAAGCTATATCTTGGTTTTTATGTATTTATATTGACAGCGAACAGAAATACAAGCTTGTAGTGGATCTGCCGTTATGGGTTCTACTCAACTGCCAGTTTGGACCAACGGATCCGTTTTTCCTTTAAAAGGGTTTGGTATGGGTGGATGCTCAAACCATGTTAAATTTAGTTTAGTTAAACCCTGCCAATCATCTCAACTTGAAGAAAACTTAGTCAGTGGGAGGCCACCCTCTTCTGTGTTTATTGCTGTGCCTGAATTTGGAGTTAGTGATCATTCCGAGTTTGTGTAGTTACTGGTCTACATGCATCACAGAATTATTGATTATCATCATATATGCTATATCATATATCTTTTGGAATTTAGTTGCTAATTTGGAGTATGCTAGTTTGCTTGAGTATGTACCATCCATCTACGTCAGGATGCCCATGCGCTTGTGTGTAGATATGTCTATTTACTGTTTATTTCCTTTCTTCTTAAGTTATGCATATGATTCTGGTAGGATAAATGAAAAAAATGACAATATCCCTTGTTTTTAATGTTGCATGAAAACTGAAATTTGATGAGCATGTATTTTCCTGAGACAAACTGCAGCCCTGTAGGGACCCACTTTATAATGTAGAGTGAACAATTACATAAGAATTTTTTCATTAGCTTCCTAGTTAAATTGTCCTTAATTATTAGTTTCCAGTTAACTGTGTTACTTGGTGGAATCAGAGTTATAGTCTTGTATAAAATATAGGGTCTCCATTTTGATCTGTACTCACTTCTAATAAATTTTATAATCTTAGTTTCGATAGCTGGATTTCCTTGAAAACCTAACCTCTGTCTTGAATCTAAGCGGTTCATTTCTGTTGCTTTCACACCTGTCAAATTACTTTTGTGAAGTTTCTTAGAGAAGATTGCTAGATTTAGATTCTATAACCTTCCCTAAAAAACTTTTGCCTTTCAACTATTTCTTTCCTAAACTGTCAAAGTCTATCTTAGACTTGTAGAAAGTAAATTTGATTCTTCATTGCTGGGATTCATTTGATTTTGTAGTTGTAGAACTTATTCACTGGCGTGAATTTGAATTATTAGGTGTTAGGAGTGTCTTTGCAGACTATAACTTGAGTGAATTGATCCCGAGGTTCGTAACATTATTGACAAAGAGAAGAATCGCCAATTTAGAAGCTTGGAACTTATTGCTTCAGAGAATTTCACGTCTCGAGCAGTGATGGAAGCAGTTGGTTCTTGTTTAACTAATAAATACCCTGAAGGGCTACCAGGCAAGAGGTAAGCTCTATGTACATCTATTAGGATGGAGGAAAAGACAAATGGAGAGAGAGACAATTTGACATTGTCTTGAATTTATCATTATCTATGGTTGAAATTTTTTATTGGTTCAGGTACTACGGTGGCAATGAGTACATTGATGAACTTGAAGTTCTTTCTCAAAAGAGAGCTCTTGCAGCATTTGGTTTGGATGCACAGAAATGGGGTGTAAATGTTCAACCATTATTTGGTTCTCCGGCTAATTTTGAGGTTTACACCGCAATTCTTAATCCACGTGACCGTTGAATGGTAAGTTGTATGCTGCCCGTGGTCATTTGAATCAATGTATTGGAATACCTAGATTAACATATGCTCTTCTGTATTCTTAATTCACTTCAGGGATTGGATTTATCTCATGAAGGACATTTATCCCATGGGTTCATGACTCCTAAGAGAAAGGTGTCAGGCACATCTATTTATTTCGAATCCATGCCCTATTAGCTTGATGAATCCATAGGTCTGCATCTCTGTTATGAATCAGGTTGCAATGTTGATTCATAGTTAAACCATAATTATTCACTGATTTTGAATTTTTTTTAAAAAGGCTTGTGGACTCTGATATGCTTGAGAAAATAGCTACCCTCTTTCGACCAAAACTTATTATTGCTAGTGCTAGTGCTTATTCTCAAGATTTTGACTATCCACGCATGAGAAACATACATTTATATACTAATTTAAGTCACCGTCATTTTACTATAGAAACTTCTTCTGTTGTTTGCACTTGGTAGCTTCAAGAATCTAATTATTTGTTCTTAATATGTCTAATAGATGGCAGATGTTGTTGGTGCTTTTCTCATGATGGATATGGCTCACATCAGTGGACTTATTTCTGCTTCTGTTGTTGCTAATCCTTTTGAGTATTGTGACATTGTAACAACCACAACACACAAGATAGGTCTTGATTCTTGAACAGAGATATAAACCAAGAGGTTCAAAATCCTTTTATGTCCTTTCATAAATTTTCTCATGAGACATAATGGTTATGAGTTAATTCAAACTTGTCAAATCATCGAGGTAGCAACCTTTTCTATAGTTGCCATACATCGTGTAAACTAATAACCAACTCATTATTTTGTACTTTTCTGGAGCTGAAGAACCATTTGAAGATTTAACATTTTGGCAATATCACTGTACCAATTAATTTTTAATCCTTCCTTTTAAAATATCTAGCTCCCAGAGGTTCCAAAAAAAAAAAGGGGAAGAAGAAGAAGACACCAATACGGGTGATGAAAGAACAAATATTGTGGCATTCTTTTCCAGTTAGAAAGAGCTTGAGAATCATTTTAATTGTTAATCAGCTATTGGATATGTTTGATTAGAATTTTGAAGCAATATTGTACATATCATTAGCCAATCTTCTTGTTTGGTAAACGTACGTGTGTACAGTTGACTATTTGATACAAGCTTGGGATTGAGCAGCTTGCCTATTACAACTATGTTGAGTTTATACATATTTTCTGTGTTAAACATAGCTATTTTGATATGTGGCATTCTTTAGTGCATATATATAACTTTGACATATTTCTTCAGTCTCTCAGGGGTCCTAGAGGCGGCATGATCTTTTTCAAGAGGGATCCTATTCTGGGGGTTAATCTAGAATCTGCCATTAACAATGCTGTTTTCCCAAGTTTACAAATTTGTAATTCCCGGTTTTACCGGTTATTATTCTGGTGAACATGATATAAATAGTCATGTTTTGGGCCTCAAAATTAATATACTGAATGTAAATTTTTTTTAGCTAATCAAGAAATTTATTACCTCGAGCAGGGAGGTCCACATAACCACACAATTGTTGGACTTGCCGTTTGTTTGAAAAATGCAAAATCACCGAAGTTCAAGGCTTATCAAAATCAGGGAAATGTTGACTTATTTTGGCTAATTCATAACCCTATATAACTCCATATGTGACCATTATTTCATCTCTCAAGTTGTCTCTAATTATAGAGCTCTTGCAAGCCGCTTGATGGAGTTGGGATACACCCTAGTCTCGGGAGGCAGTGATAACCATTTAGTTCTTGTAGATCTCCGGCCCTTGGTGAGTTTCTGGTATCTAATTCTATTTCATAGTTGTAAACTTAAAAACTCGTAAAATGTGTCATAGTTTTTTATATCAATCAACCCTTGCCTATTTGCATAGGGAATTGACGGTGCTAGAGTGGAGAAAATTCTTGATTTGGCATCCATCACCCTCAACAAAAATTCAGTACCTGGTGAGTTCTCTGCAACTTTGATGTCATAGACTCGTATATGCTTAAACTTTGAATTAATTGTGATGCACAAGTGCCATGTTG
The DNA here is from genome assembly GCF_002742605.1 of Olea europaea var. sylvestris. Taxonomy (NCBI): domain Eukaryota; kingdom Viridiplantae; phylum Streptophyta; class Magnoliopsida; order Lamiales; family Oleaceae; genus Olea; species Olea europaea. Next base: position 151 of record NW_019227511.1, on the reverse strand, counting down.
AACTTAAAGGTGATAAAAGTGCACTAGTACCTGGTGGAATACGCATAGGATCACTTGCTATGACTACCAGAGGTTTCAATGAAGATGAGTTTGTGTGCGTTGCAGACTTTATTCACGAGGATGTGCAAATTACTCTAGAAGCTAAGAAGTG
>NW_019227510.1:0-4555 GCF_002742605.1 Olea europaea var. sylvestris | reverse complement strand
ACCAGTCAAATTTGAGCCCATTCCGACACTGTCGCGAAAAATGACGAAATTACCCCCGGCGCGATTTTTATTTCAGATCAAACATCCAAATCTCTGCCAATTTCGACACAGTCGAGAAAAATGACGAAATTGCCCCCGGCGCGATTTTTGTTTCCGATCAACAATTCAAATTTCAGCCAATTCCGATACAGTTGAAAAAAATGACGAAATTGCCCCAGCGCGATTTTTGTTCCCGATAAACCTGTCAAATTTGAGCCCATTCCGACACAGTAGCGAAAAATGACGAAATTACACCCGGCGGGATTTTTGTTCCCGATCAACCTGTCAAATTCGAGCCCACTCCGACGCAGTCGAGAAAAATGATGAAATTGCCCCTGGCTCAATTTTTATTTCAGATCAAATTGCCAAATTTTAGTCAATTCCGACACAGTCGAGAAAGACGATGAAATTACCCCTGGCGCGGTTTTCATTCCCGATCAACCAGTCAAATTTGAGCCCATTCCGACACTGTCGCGAAAAATGACGAAATTACCCCCGGCGCGATTTTTATTTCAGATCAAACTTCCAAATCTCTGCCAATTTCGACACAGTCGTGAAAAATGACGGAATTGCCCCCGGCGCGGTTTTTGTTTCCGATCAACAATTCAAATTTCAGCCAATTCCGATACAGTTGAAAAAAATGACGAAATTGCCCCAGCGCGATTTTTGTTCCCGATAAACCTGTCAAATTTGAGCCCATTCCCACGCAGTCGAGAAAAATGACGAAATTACCCCCGGCGCGATTTTTATTTCAAATCAAACTGCCAAATTTCAGCCAATTCCGACACAGTCGAGAAAAATGACGAAATTGCCCACGGCGCGATTTTTGTTTCCGATCAAACTGCCAAATTTCAGCCGATTCCGACACAGTCGAGAAAAATGACGAAATTGCCCTCGGCGCGATTTTTGTTTCCGATCAACAAGTCAAATTTTAGCCAATTCCGACACAGTCGCGAAAAATGACGAAATTACACCCGGCGCGATTTTAGTTCCCGATAAACCGTTCAAATTTGAGCCCATTCCGACACAGTCAAGAAAAATGACGACATTGCCGCCGGCGCGATTTTTATTTCCGATCAAACTGCCAAATTTTAGGCAATTCCGACACAGTCGAGAAAAATGACGAAGTTGCCCCCGACGCGGTTTTTGTTTCCGATCAACAATTTAAATTCAAGCCAATTCCGACACAGTCGCGAAAAATAACGAAATTACACCAGGAGCGGTTTTTGTTCCCGATAAACCTGTCAAATTTGAGCCCATTCCGACACAGTCGCGAAAAATGACGAAGTTGCCACCGGAGCAATTTTTGTTTCTAATCAACCTATCAAAATTTCAGCCCTTTCCGACATCGTCGCGAAAAACGAAGAAATTGCCCCCGGCGCGATTTTTGTTTCCTATCAACCTGTCAAATTTGAGCCCATTCCGACATGGTCGAGAAAAATGACGAAATTGCCCCCGGCGCGATTTTTGTTTCCGATCAACCTGTCAAATTTGAGCCCATTCTGACACAGCCGCGAAAAATGACGAAATTGCCCTGGCGCGATTTTTGTTTCCGATCAAACTTCCAAATTTCAGCCAATTCCGACACAATCGAGAAAAATGACGAAATTCCCCTTGGCGCGATTTTTGTTTCCGATCAACAAGTCAAATTTTAGCCAATTCCGACAGAGTCGCGAAAAATGACGAAATTGCTCCTGGCGCGATTTTTATTTCAGATCAAACTGCCAAATTTCAGCCAATTCCGACACAGTTGAGAAAAATGACGAAATTGCCCCCGACGCGATTTTTGTTTCCGATCAACAAGTCAAATTTCAGCCAATTCCGACACAGTCGCGAGAAATAACGAAATAACACCCGGCGCGATTTTTGTTCCCGATAAATATATCAAATTTGAGCCCATTTCGACACAGTTGTGAAAAATGACGAAATAGCCGACGACGCGATTTTTATTTCAGATCAAACTGCCAAATTTCAGCCAATTCAGACCCAATCGAGAAAAATGACGAAATTACCCCCTGTGCGATTTTTGTTCCCGATGGACCTGTCAAATTTGAGCCCATTCCGACACAGTCGAGAAAAATGACGAAATTACCGCCGACGCGATTTTTATTTCCGATCAAACTGCCAAATTTCAGCCAATTCCGACACAATCGAGAAAAATGATGAAATTGCCCCCGGCGCGATTTTTGTTTCCGATCAACAAGTCGAATATCAGCCAATTCTGACATAGTCGCGAAAAATGACGAAATTAAACCCGACGCGATTTTTGTTCTCGAAAAACCTGTCAAATTTGAGCCCATTCCGACACAGTCGAGAAAAATGATGAAATTGCCGCCGGCGCAATTTTTATTTCTGAACGAACCGCCAAATTTCAGCCAATTTCGACACAGTCGAGAAAAATTTCGAATTTGCTCCAAACGCGGTTTTTATTTCCGATCAACCAGTCGAATTTTAGCCAATTCCGACACTGTCGCGAAAAATGACGAAATTACACCAGGCGCGATTTTTGTTCCCGATCAACCTGTCAAATTTGAGCCCATTCCAACACAGTCGAGAAAGATGACGAAATTGCCGACGGCGCGATTTTTATTTCCGATCAACCTGTCAAATTTGAGCTCATTCCGACGCAGTCGAGGAAAATGACGAAATTGCCGCCGGCGCGATTTTTATTTCAGATCAAACATCCAAATTTCAGCCAATTCCGACACAGTCGAGAAAAATGACGAAATTGCCCCCGGCGCGGTTTTTCTTTCCGATCAACCAGTCGAATTTTAGCCAATTCCGACACAGTCGCGAAGAATGACAAAATTACACCCGGCGCGATTTTTGTTCCCGATCAACATGTCAAATTTGGGGAAATTACGACACAGTCGCGAAAAATGACGAAATTGCCGTCGGCGCAATTTTTGTTTCTGATCAACCTGTCAAATTTCAGCCCATTCCGACATCGTCGCGAAAAATGACGAAATTACCCCCGGCCCGATTTTTGTTTCCGATCAACCTGTCAAATTTGAGCCCATTCCGACACGGTCGAGAAAAATTACGAAATTGCCCCGGGCACGATTTTTGTTTCAGATAAAACTACCAAATTTCAGCCAATTCCGAGATAGTCGAGAAAAATGATGAAATTGCCCCCGGCGCGGTTTTTGTTTCCGATCAAGAAGTCAAATTTCAGCCAATTCCGACACAGTAGCGAAAAATGACGAAATTACACCCGGCGGGGTTTTTGTTCCCGATCAACCTGTCAAATTCGAGCCCACTCCGACGCAGTCGAGAAAAATGATGAAATTGCCCCTGGCTCAATTTTTATTTCAGATCAAATTGCCAAATTTTAGTCAAGTCCGACACAGTCGAGAAAGATGATGAAATTACACCCGGCGCGGTTTTCATTCCCGATCAACCAGTCAAATTTGAGCCCATTCCGACACTGTCGCGAAAAATGACGAAATTACCCCCGGCGCGATTTTTATTTCAGATCAAACTTCCAAATTTCTGCCAATTTCGACACAGTCGAGAAAAATGACGAAATTGCCCCCGGCGCGGTTTTTGTTTCCGATCAACAATTCAAATTTCAGCCAATTCCGATACAGTTGAAAAAAATGACGAAATTGCCCCAGCGCGATTTTTGTTCCCGATAAACTTGTCAAATTTGAGCCCATTCCGACACAGTCGAGAAAATGACGAAATTACCCCCGGCGCGATTTTTATTTCAAATCAAATTGCCGAATTTCAGCCAATTCCGACACAGTCGAGAAAAATGACGAAATTGCCCACGACGCGATTTTTTTTTCCGATCAAACTGCCAAATTTCAGCCGATTCCGACACAGTCGAGAAAAATGACGAAATTGCCCTCGGCGCGGTTTTTGTTTCAGATCAACAAGTCAAATTTTAGCCAATTCCGACACAGTCGCGAAAAATGACGAAATTACACCCGGCGCGATTTTAGTTCCCGATAAACCGTTCAAATTTGAGCCCATTCCGACACAGTCAAGAAAAATGACGACATTGCCGCCGTCGCGATTTTTATTTCCGATCAAACTGCCAAATTTTAGCCAATTCCGACACAGTCGAGAAAAATGACGAAGTTACCCCCGACGCGGTTTTTGTTTCCGATCAACAAGTCAAATTCTAGCCAATTCCGACACAGTCGCGAAAAATAACGAAATTACACCAGGCGCGATTTTTGTTCCCGATAAACCTGTCAAATTTGAGCCCATTCCGACACAGTCGCGAAAAATGACGAAGTTGCCACCGGAGCAATTTTTTTTTCTAATCAACCTATCAAATTTCAGCCCTTTCCGACATCGCCGCGAAAAACGAAGAAATTGCCCCCCGCGCGATTTTTGTTTCCTATCAACCTGTCAAATTTGAGCCCATTCCGACATGGTCGAGAAAAATGACGAAATTGCCCCCGGCGCGATTTTTGTTTCCTATCAACCTGTCAAATTTGAGCCCATTCTGACACAGTCGCGAAAAATGACGAAATTGCCCCGGCGCGATTTTTGTTTCCGATCA
>NW_019227509.1:0-4556 GCF_002742605.1 Olea europaea var. sylvestris | reverse complement strand
AATGTGTCGGTATGGGCTCAAATTTGACTGGTTGATCGGGAACAAAATCCGCGCCGGGTGTAATTTCGTTATTTTTCTCGACTATGTCGGAATTGGCAAAAATTTGACTTGTTGATCGGAAACAAAAACCGCGCAGGGGGCAATTTCGTCATTTTTCTCGACTGTGTCGGAATTGGCTGAAATTCGGCAGTTTGATCTGAAAAAATCGCGCCGGTGGCAATTTCGTCATTTTTCTCGACTGTGTCGGAATGGGCTCAAATTTGACAGGTTTATCGGGAACAAAAACCGCGCCGGGGGCAATTTCGTCATTTTTCGCGAACGTGTCGGAATTGGCTGAAATTTGGCAGTTTGATCGGAAATAAAAATCCCACCGGCGGCAATTTCGTCATTTTTCGCGAACGTGTCGGAATTGGCTGAAATTTGGCAGTTTGATCGGAAATAAAAATCCCACCGGCGGCAATTTCGTCATTTTTCGCGAACGTGTCGGAATTGGCTGAAATTTGGCAGTTTGATCGGAAATAAAAATCCCACCGGCGGCAATTTCGTCATTTTTCGCGAACGTGTCGGAATTGGCTGAAATTTGGCAGTTTGATCGGAAATAAAAATCCCACCGGCGGCAATTTCGTCATTTTTCGCGAACGTGTCGGAATTGGCTGAAATTTGGCAGTTTGATCGGAAATAAAAATCCCACCGGCGGCAATTTCGTCATTTTTCGCGAACGTGTCGGAATTGGCTGAAATTTGGCAGTTTGATCGGAAATAAAAATCCCACCGGCGGCAATTTCGTCATTTTTCGCGAACGTGTCGGAATTGGCTGAAATTTGGCAGTTTGATCGGAAATAAAAATCCCACCGGCGGCAATTTCGTCATTTTTCGCGAACGTGTCGGAATTGGCTGAAATTTGGCAGTTTGATCGGAAATAAAAATCCCACCGGCGGCAATTTCGTCATTTTTCGCGAACGTGTCGGAATTGGCTGAAATTTGGCAGTTTGATCGGAAATAAAAATCCCACCGGCGGCAATTTCGTCATTTTTCGCGAACGTGTCGGAATTGGCTGAAATTTGGCAGTTTGATCGGAAATAAAAATCCCACCGGCGGCAATTTCGTCATTTTTCGCGAACGTGTCGGAATTGGCTGAAATTTGGCAGTTTGATCGGAAATAAAAATCCCACCGGCGGCAATTTCGTCATTTTTCGCGAACGTGTCGGAATTGGCTGAAATTTGGCAGTTTGATCGGAAATAAAAATCCCACCGGCGGCAATTTCGTCATTTTTCGCGAACGTGTCGGAATTGGCTGAAATTTGGCAGTTTGATCGGAAATAAAAATCCCACCGGCGGCAATTTCGTCATTTTTCGCGAACGTGTCGGAATTGGCTGAAATTTGGCAGTTTGATCGGAAATAAAAATCCCACCGGCGGCAATTTCGTCATTTTTCGCGAACGTGTCGGAATTGGCTGAAATTTGGCAGTTTGATCGGAAATAAAAATCCCACCGGCGGCAATTTCGTCATTTTTCGCGAACGTGTCGGAATTGGCTGAAATTTGGCAGTTTGATCGGAAATAAAAATCCCACCGGCGGCAATTTCGTCATTTTTCGCGAATGTGTCGGTATGGGCTCAAATTTGACTGGTTGATCGGGAACAAAATCCGCGCCGGGTGTAATTTCGTCATTTTTCGCGACTGTGTCGGAATTGGCTAAAATTTGACTGGTTGATCGGAAACAAAAATCGCGCCGGGGGCAATTTCTTCATTCTTCTCGACAGTGTCGGAATTGGCTGAAATTTGACAGTTTGATCTGAAATAAAAATCGCGCCGGTGGCAATTTCGTCATTTTTCGCGAATGTATCGGAACTGGCTAAAATTTAACTGGTTGATCGGAAATAAAAATCGCGCCGGGGGCAATTTCGTCATTTTTCGCGAACGTGTTGGAATTGGCTGAAATTTGGCAGGTTGATCGGAAATAAAAATCGCGCAGCCGGCAATTTCGTCATTTTTCACGACTGTGTCCGAATGGGCTTAAATTTGACTGGTTGATAGGGTACGAAAACCGCGCCGGGTTTAATTTCGTTATTATTCGCGACTGTGTCGGAATTGGCTAAAATTTGACTTGTTGATCGGAAACAAAAACCACGCCGGGGTCAATTTCGTCATTTTTCTCGACTGTGTCGGAATTAGCTGAAATTTGACTTGTTGATCGGAAACAAAAATCGCGCCGGGGCAATTTCGTCATTTTTCTCGACTTTGTCGGAATTGGCTGAAATTTGGCAGTTTGATCTGAAATAAAAATCGCGCCGGGGGCAATTTCGTCATTTTTCTCGGCTGTGTCGGAATGGGCTCAAATTTGACAGGTTGATCGGAAACAAAAATCGCGCCGGTGGCAATTTCGTTATTTTTCGCGACTGTATCAGAATGGGCTAAAATTTGACAGGTTGATCGGAAACAAAAATCGCGCAGCTGGTAATTTCGTCATTTTTCGCGAATGTGTCGGTATGGGCTCAAATTTGACTGGTTGATCGGGAACAAAATCCGCGCCGGGTGTAATTTCGTTATTTTTCGCGACTGTGTCGAAATTGGCAAAAATTTGACTTGTTGATTGGAAACAAAAACCGCGCCGGGGTCAATTTCGTCATTTTTCTCGACTGTGTCGGAATTGGCTGAAATTCGGCAGTTTGATCTGAAAAAAATCGCGCCGGGGGCAATTTCGTCATTTTTCTCGACTGCGTTGGAATTGGCTGAAATTTGGCAGTTTGATCGAAAATAAAAATCGCACCGGCTGAAATTTCGTCATTTTTCTCGACTGTGTCGGAATGGGCTCAAATTTGACAGGTTTATCGGGAACAAAAACCGCGCCGGGGGCAATTTCGTCATTTTTCTCGACTGTGTCGGAATGGGCTCAAATTTGACAGGTTGATCGGAAACAAAAATCGCGCCGGGGGCAATTTTCATCATTTTTCTCGACGGTGTCGGAATTGGCTGAAATTTGGCAGTTTGATCGGAAATAAAAATCCCGCCGGCGGCAATTTCGTCATTTTTCTCGACTGTGTTGGAATGGGCTCAAATTTGACGGGTTGACCGGGAAGAAAAATAGCGCCGGGTGTAGTTTTGTCATTTTTCGCGACTGTGTCGGAATGGGCTCAAATTTGACAGGTTGATCGGAAACAAAAATCGCGCCGGGGGCAATTTTCATCATTTTTCTCGACGGTGTCGGAATTGGCTGAAATTTGGCAGTTTGATCGGAAATAAAAATCCCGCCGGCGGCAATTTCGTCATTTTTCTCGACTGTGTTGGAATGGGCTCAAATTTGACGGGTTGACCGGGAAGAAAAATAGCGCCGGGTGTAGTTTTGTCATTTTTCGCGACTGTGTCGGAATTGGCTAAAATTTGACTGGTTGATCGGAAACAAAAATCGCGACGGGGGCAATTTCTTCATTCTTCTCGACTGTGTCGGAATTGGCTGAAATTTGGCAGTTTGATCTGAAATAAAAATCGCGCCGGTGGCAATTTCGTCATTTTTCGCGAATGTATCGGAACTGGCTAAAATTTAACTGGTTGATCGGAAATAAAAATCGCGCCGGGGGCAATTTCGTCATTTTACGCGAACGTGTCGAAATTGGCTGAAATTTGGCTGGTTGATCGGAAATAAAAATCGCGCAGCTGGCAATTTCGTCATTTGTCACGACAGTGTCGGAATGGGCTTAAATTTGACTGGTTGATAGGGTACAAAAACCACGCCGGGTGTAATTTCGTTATTATTCGCGACTGTGTCGGAATTGGCTAAAATTTGACTTGTTGATCGGAAACAAAAACCACGCCGGGGTCAATTTCGTCATTTTTCTCGACTGTGTCGGAATTAGCTGAAATTTGACTTGTTGATCGGAAACAAAAATCGCGCCGGGGCAATTTCGTCATTTTTCTCGACTTTGTCGGAATTGGCTGAATTTTGGCAGTTTGATCTGAAATAAAAATCGCGCCGGGGGCAATTTCGTCATTTTTCGCTACTGTATCGGAACTGGCTAAAATTTAACTGGTTGATCGGAAATAAAAATCGCGCCGGGGGCAATTTCGTCATTTTTTGCGAACGTGTCGGAATTGGCTGAAATTTGGCAGGTTGATCGGAAATAAAAATCGCGCAGCTAGCAATTTCGTCATTTTTCACGACTTTGTCGGAATGGGCTTAAATTTGCCTGGTTGATAGGGTACAAAAATCGCGCCGGGTGTAATTTCGTTATTATTCGCGACTGTGTCGGAATTGGCTAAAATTTGACTTGTTGATCGGAAACAAAAACCACGCCGGGGTCAATTTCGTAATTTTTCTCGACTGCGTCGGAATTAGCTGAAATTTGACTTGTTGATCGGAAACAAAAATCGCGCCGGGGCAATTTCGTCATTTTTCTCGACTTTGTCGGAATTGGCTGAAATTTGGCAGTTTGATCTGAAATAAAAATCGCGCCGCGGGCAATTTCGTCATTTTTCTAGACTGCGTCGGAATGGGCTCAAATTTGACATTTTGATCGGAAACAAAAATCGCGTCGGGGGCAATTTCGTCATTTTTCTCGAC
>NW_019227508.1:0-4558 GCF_002742605.1 Olea europaea var. sylvestris | reverse complement strand
ACGGTCGCTACATTTCCAAAAAGTTCTTATGGGCCCAAAACGGACACCGTGTGCAAAAGTTACACTCAATTCTTCGTACGTCGGCAATCCAAGCGTTCCAAATATGTAAGTGCTCATTCTTTGGAAAAATGGCCAAAATCTCTCATACGTCACGGCAGAGTTGTGAGTTCAATCTGAAACGGTCGCTACATTTCCAAAAAGTACTTACGGGCCTAAAACGAACACCGTGTGCAAAAGTTATGCCCAATTCTTTGTACCCCGACAATCCAAACGCTCAAAATATGCAAGTGCTCACACTTTGGAAAAATGGCCGAACTCGCTAATACGTCACGACGAAGTGGTGACTTCAATCCAAAACGGTCGCTACATTTCCAAAATGTTCTTATGGGCCAAAACGGACACCGTGTGCAAAAGGTACACTCAATTCTTCGTACGTCGACAATCCAAGCGTTCCAAATATGTAAGTGCTCATTCTTTCGAAAAATGGCTAAAATCCCTCGTACGTCACGAGGAATTGGTGAGTTCAGTCCAAAACGGTCGCTACATTTCCAAAAAGTACTTGCGGGCCCAAAACGGACACCGGGTGCAAAAGTTACGCTAAATTCTTCGTACGCTGACAATCCAAGCGTTCCAAATATGCAAGTGCTCAATCTTTCGAAAAATAGTCGAAATCGATAATACGTCACGACGAAGTGGTGACTTCAATCCAAAACGGTCGCTACATTTCCAAAAAGTTCTTATGGGCCAAAACGGACACCGTGTGCAAAAGTTACACTCAATTCTTCGTACGTCGACACTCCAAGCATTCCAAATATGTAAGTGCTCATTCTTTCAAAAAATGGCCGAAATCCCTCGTACGTCACGACGAAGTTGTGAGTTCAATCCAAAACGGTCGCTACATTTCCAAAAAGTACTTATGGTCCCAAAATAGACACCGTGAGCAAAAGTTACGCTCAATTCTTTGTACGCCGACAATCCAAGCGTTCCAAATTTGCAAGTACTCACTCTTTCGAAAAATGGCCGAAATCCCTCATACGTCACGACGAAGGGGTGACTTCAATCCAAAACGGTCGTTACATTTCCAAAAAGTACATACGGACCCAAAACATACACCGTGTACAAAAGTTACGCTCAATTCTTTGTACGCCGACAATCCAAACGTTCCAAATATGCAAGTGCTCATACTTTGGAAAAGTGGCCGAAATTGCTAATACGGCACGATGAAGTGGTGAGTTCAATCAAAAATGGTCGCTACATTTTCAAAAAGTTCTTATGGGCCCAAAACGGACACCGTGTGCAAAAGTTACACTCAATTCTTCGTACGTCGACAATCCAAGCGTTCCAAATATGTAGGTGCTCATTCTTTCGAAAAACGGCCGAAATCCCACGTACGTCACGACGAAGTTGTGAGTTCAATCCAAAACGGTCACTACATTTCCAAAAAGTACATACGGGCCCAAAACGGACACCGTGTGCAAAAGTTACGCTCAATTCTTCGTACGCCGACAATCCAAGCGTTCCAAATATGCAAGTGCTTATTCTTTCGAAAAACGGCCGAAATCCCACGTACGTCACGACGAAGTCGTGAGTTCAATCCAAAACAGTCGCTACATTTCCAAAAAGTACTTATGGGCCAGAAACGGACACCGTGTGCAAAAGTGACGCTCAATTCTTCGTACGCCGACAATCCAAGCGTTCCAAATATGCAAGCGCTCATTCTTTTGAAAAATGGCCAAAATCTGTCGTACGTCACGATGAAGTTGTGAGTTCAATCTGAAACGGTCGCTACATTTCCAAAAAGTACTTACGGGCCCAAAATGGACATTGTGTACAAAAGTTACGCTCAATTCCTTGTACGCCGACAATCCAAACGTTCAAAATATGCAAGTGCTCACACTTTACAAAAATGGCCGAAATCGTTAATACGTCACGATGAAGTGGTGAGTTCAATCCAAAAAGGTCGCTACATTTCCAAAAAGTACTTACCGGCCCAAAACGGACACCGTGTGCAAAAGTTACGCTCAATTCTTTTTACGCCGACAATCCAAACGTTCCAAATATGCAAGTGCTCATACTTTGGAAAAATGGCCGAAATCGCTAATACGTCACGACGAAGTGGTGAGTTCAATCCAAAACGGTCGCTACATTTCCAAAAAGTTCTTATGGGTCCAAAACGGATACCGGGTGCAAAAGTTACACTCAATTCTTCGTACGTCGACAATCCAAGCGTTCCAAATATGTAAGTGCTCATTCTTTCGAAAAATGGCCGAAATCCCTCATACGTCACGACGAAGGGGTGAGTTCAATCCAAAACGGTCGCTACATTTCCGAAAAGTACTTATGGGCCCAAAACGGACGCCGTATGCAAAAGTTACGCTCAATTCTTCGTACGTCGACAATCCAAGCGTTCCAAATACGTAAGTGGTCATTCTTTCGAAAAATGGCCGAAATCCCTCATACGTCACGACGAAGGGGTGAGTTCAATCCAAAACGGTCGCTACATTTCCAAAAAGTACATACGGGCCCAAAACGGACACCGTGTGCAAAAGTTACGCTCAATTCTTTGTACGTCAACATTCCAAACGTTCAAAATATGCAAGGGATCACACTTTGGGAAAATGGCCGAAATCGCTAATATGTCACGATGAAGTGGTGAGTTCAATCCAAAATGGTCGCTACATTTCAAAAAAGTTCTTATGGGCCAAAACGGACACCGTTTGCAAAAGTGACGCTCAATTCTTCGTACGCCGACAATCCAAGTGTTCCAAATATGCAAGCGCTCATTCTTTTGAAAAATGGCCGAAATCTGTCGTACGTCACGACGAAGTTGTGAGTTCAATCTGAAACGGTCGCTACATTTCAAAAAAGTACTTACGGGCCCAAAATGGACATTGTGTGCAAAAGTTACGCTCAATTCTTTGTGCGCCGACAATCCAAACGTTCAAAATATGCAAGTGCTCACACTTTACAAAAATGGCTGAAATCGCTAATACGTCACAACGAAGTGGTGAGTTCAATCCAAAACGGTCGCTACATTTTCAAAAAGTTCTTATGGGCCAAAACGCACGCCGCGTGCAAAAGTTACACTCAATTCTTAGTACGTCGACAATCCAAGCGTTCCAAATATGTAAGTGCTCATTCTTTCGAAAAATGGCCGAAATCCCTCGTACGTCACAACGATGTGGTGAGTTCAATGCAAAACGGTCGCTACATTTCCAAAAAGTACTTATGGTCCCAAAACGGACACCGTGTCCAAAAGTTGCGCTCAAATCTTCGTACGCCGACAATCCAAGCGTTCCAAATATGCAAGTGCTCACTCTTTCAAAAAATGGCCGAAATCGCTAATACGTCACGACGAAGTGGTGAGTTCAATCCAAAACGGTCGCTACATTTCCAAAAAGTTCTTATGGGCCCAAAACAGACACCGTGTGCAAAAGTTACACTCAATTCTTCGTACGTCGACAATCCAAGCGTTCCAAATATGTAAGTGCTCATTCTTTCGAAAAATGGCTGAAATCCCTCGTACGTCACGACGAAGTTGTGAGTTCAATCCAAAACGGTCGCTACATTTCCAAAAAGTACTGATGGTCCCAAAACGGACACCGTGTGTAAAAGTTACGCTCAATTCTTCGTACGCCAACAATCCAAGCGTTCCAAATATGCAAGTGCTCATTCTTTCGAAAAATTGCCGAAATCTCTCGTACGTCGCGATGAACTGGTGAGTTCAATCTGAAACGGTCGCTACATTTTCAAAAAGTAATACGGGCCCAAAACGGACACCGTGTGCAAAAGTTACGCTCAATTCTTTGTACGTCGACATTCCAAACGTTCAAAATATGCAAGGGATCACACTTTGGGAAAATGACCGAAATCGCTAATATGTCACGATGAAGTGGTGAGTTCAATCCAAAAAGGTCGCTACATTTCCAAAAAGTACTTACCGGCCTAAAACGGACACCGTGTGCAAAAGTTACGCTCAATTCTTTTTACGCCGACAATCCAAACGTTCCAAATATGCAAGTGCTCATACTTTGGAAAAATGGCCGAAATCGCTAATACATCACGACGAAGTGGTGAGTTCAATCCAAAACGGTCGCTACATTTCCAAAAAGTTCTTATGGTCCCAAAACGGACACCGTGTGTAAAAGTTACGCTCAATTCTTCGTACGCCGAAAATCCAAGCGTTCCAAATATGCAAGTGCTCATTCTTTCGAAAAATGGCCGAAATCTCTCGTACGTCGCGATGAACTGGTGAGTTCAATCCAAAACGGTCGCTACATTTCCAAAAAGTACTTATGGTCCCAAAACGGACACCGTGTGTAAAAGTTACGCTCAATTCTTCGTACGTCGACAATCCAAGCGTTCCAAATATGCAAGTGCTCATTCTTTCGAAAAATTGCCGAAATCTCTCGTACGTCGCGATGAACTGGTGAGTTCAATCTGAAACGGTCGCTACATTTTCAAAAAGTAATACAGGCCCAAAACGGACACCGTGGGCAAAAGTTACGCTCAATTCTTCGTACGCCGACAATCCAAGCGTTCCAAATATGCAAGTGCT
>NW_019227507.1:0-4558 GCF_002742605.1 Olea europaea var. sylvestris | reverse complement strand
GGGGACACGACAGAAAGCCGTTAGGGGTAAGTGGACGTAAGGCCCAACCAAAATGGACATTATGTAAGCTAACAGCTTGGTTACAGGGATCCAGGTCGTTACATGTCTTTAGAATGATTTCCATGCATGTATTTACTGTTGACGTGAACATTAAAGGTGGGAAATAAAAAAAATATTGCTTTCTTGCATTATATCTCAAGCAACAATTGTCAAAATAAATTAGTTTGTATAGTTATCAACTCTGAAACTTCATGAAATTTTAATATAAGGTAGGAAGCTCCTTATACTATGATATATCCAAAATTTGACTTCCGTCTACAATGTATGAGTTATTAAAATATTTTTTTCAAAACCTCGCACAACTAGGTCGGAAGGTGTGGTTTACTTAAAATGACATATAAAATTCCACAAATATCGGAATAACATGATTTTAACTTTATTCAGTAGCTAGTCCATAAGACTATCAAACTCCATTGGTTTCATCCAAAAATTTCAAGTAATGATTGAGTTATGAATTTTTGAAGTTGAGGGTGGAAGCAAAAAACAGCAACACTATCCAGTGTAATTTACTTTTAGTTGACATATAAAATTCTAACGACACTAGATTAACATGATTCCAAGTTTATTTAGTAGCTAACCTCTGAGACAGCCCCAATTTGAATTCCTTTTAGGTATCTTGTTCAATAATTTACAGAATCTCCATTACACTTCACACCTCGGAACGCGCCGTTCTTATAGAGATTTACGCTTTCATATCCGAGAAAAGAAGTTCACAACCTGTGGGCCTTCTTCTACCTCCATGCGGCATTACTCCTTTAGGCTTTTGCCCCCGATCCATCAGCGTATTTTTTTGTTTTATGCCCCGTAACTCTTCCTCAGCCAGGCTTGGACAGAATAGCAGAGCAATGCCATTGGTACTGTCTAAAAATTCCAAGTAACGAGTGAGTTACAAATTTTTAAAATTAAGTCAGAAGCCATAACGCTAACACTTTTTTTGCAGCAATATTTCACATCAAAAATTAATTTTTTGACCGTTATTTCACTATTTCAATCATTATTTTTTAATTCTTCACTCACCAGTGGGACCCACTTTTCTTTCTAACGGTTAAAAATCAATTCTCATTATCAATACCGAACAAACCCACAATGCCCATAGAAGTCTATTTACGGATGTGCTCATCGGAGTGTTCATTGGCTTTAGGTCATCCATTTCGAACCTCTTGCACATGTCTAATATGTTCTTATTTTGATTTATGAATATTCATTTACTTGTTTGTTTAATTTGAAGGCCAAGAAAGAAACTTAAGTTCTCCCATCATACTCGTTTCAAATTTCATGCACATGCACTTTGAAAATTCTTCACAAACAGACCCACTGAAATGCGTATGAGTTCCGGAAAGGGATCCCCTGAATATTGGGTAACTGTTGTTAAACAAAGTTGAATACTAAAGGAGTAACTGAAAATATATCTAGAAAGGCTATTCCAGTAGAAACATCCAAATTGCCTTTACGAACTCAATTCATTATTTTAGGATAAAAATGTAGAACCAACAAAAATGAATCATTAGCTGCACCAAAAAAAATATCATCAACATAAATTTGAACGATAAGCAAGTTTTCCTTATGAGTTTCAACGAAAAGTGGAGTGACCGCTTTTCCAATCTTGAAGCCAATTTGAGAGTAGAAATTTGCTCAAACATTTACAATAATGCTATGTGGTGTCCAAAATGCTGAGGTGGTATTTTTTTCACCCAATTTCTCGCCACAAGTGGGAATAAGACCAAACAATAAAAAATGCTGAAAAAAATGTGCAAAACACAACAAATTCAAATTGAAATTAGCCCAACTGTATAGACATTTCCTTTTCATTTTCATTCACTCGTTCCCGGCAAATACGCTTCTTCATCGAAGGGGACCCCATTCCCAGCAACTCCAGTATATTCAACGTAGTCCAAAATTGCAAATTGCCCTTTCATTTTCATTCCCAGTTACCACGTTGAACCCTCCCCGCTCTCGGAAGAGGCGATTGATGGCAAAGTCAACAACGTTCCCGGAGATGACGACACCTTCAATGCATTCATCAACCATGTAATGGAAGGGCTTGTAGAGCAATTTATCTCGTCCCCCAATGTGGTAGTTGATCAAGTTGAAGGCAACATCGGTGGATTTGCAGATACCACAGGCTCAAATGGTATATTAACTTTTTCTTCTCCATTGGAAATCTCATGGTTTACGAATTAGATAACCATGTATTGAAGGAGGGTCAGTTTCGGACAACATGGTTGCTGAGATTACCGACCACGGTATGCTTTGTTCATTCGTGAAATTTGCAATTATACGTTTGTCACATACCTAACGACAATAAATGGCCATTTTACAATATAGGAATTGTCTTGTTTAAAATACCCAATGACATGTTGAATGACTGTTTTGATAAAAAAACTGGAATGTAGCATAGTTGCATATCACTGCATTGACTTCATTAAAATAGTTGTTTCTACAATCTTTCACCTCATAATGGGGAACCTCATTGTTGCAGGAGTGGATGATGACATTCTTGAAGGAGTGGATGTCTACGTCAAATATTGTGGGTGACGACAGTTTGGCCAAGGAAATGGTAGGTGTTGAAAATGAGATAATCGTGCCTACAGTTGGTATGAAATTTGCGGATGAAACACCAACAATTCAAACTGGGTGTAAAGCCAGATTAACCGGGTGTTCTGATGCATGTGGAATACATCAAATAAACGTGGTACATTTAGAGCACAACCATAAAACAAGCCCATCTAAGTCCAGGTTGAATAGATGTAATAGGCAACTTCGTGAACATGTCAAAGGATGGCTTGAGGTAAATGACATAGCAGGCATACCATTGCATAAAAGCTTTAATTCAACTGTAGTGGAGACAGGTGGTTTTGATAATATGACATGTGTTGAGAAAGATTACAGAAACTTCATCGAGAAAGTACGATGTTTAAGACTAGGGGAAGGGGATGCCCTTGCAATTCAAGCTTACTTTGCGAAAATGCAGTCATGTAGTCCTGGTTTTTTCTTTAGTATGGACTTAGATGATGATTGTCGATTGAGAAATGTGTTTTGGGCAGAAAAAAGATGTCGTGAAGCGTATAAGGAATTTGGACATGTTGTTACTTTTGACACAACATACCTCACGAACAAGTATAATATGCCCTTTGCTCCTTTCGTGGGGGTCAATCACCACGGGCAATCAACTCTTCTTAGCTGTGGTTTGGTTTCAAATGAATCCGTTTGGTTGTTTCGAACATGGCTAGAATGCATGAATGGTCAAGCTCCTAATGGAATTATTACAATCAAGATCGAGCTATGCAAAATGCTATTCAAATTGTTTTTCCTAAGGCGAAGCATAGATTGTCCTTGTGGCACATACTAACGAAGTTCCCTGAGAAGTTTGGCTATCACATAGCCAAAGGTCCAATAATGCATGCTAGACATGTGTTAGTCTACGACACATTAAGCTGTGAAGAATTTGAGGATGGCTGGTTGAATATGCTTGATCAGTTTGAATTGCGAGATCATGATTGGTTGAGTGGACTCTATGAAGAGAGAAGTCATTGGGTACCATGCTTCCTGAACACTACATTTTGGATAGATATGTCAACCACACGAGTGAGAGCATGAATGCATTCTTCGACGGCTATGTGCATTCGAAGACTTCGTTGAAGCTTTTTGTAGAGCAATATGAGTGAGAGTTGAGAAGTAAAGTCGAGAAAGAATTTCAGGCTGATTTCAGATCATTTTTGCAAATGATTCCATGTACCACTAAGTACGATATGGAGAAATAATTTCAAGATGTGTACACTATCACGAAATATAGAGAGTTCCTGAGGGAACGAAGTATGAAGTACGTGAGAATATCATTCTGCGATAGACTGTCCTGAGGGAACGAAGTATGAAGTACATGAGAATATCATTCTTAGTATCATCAAAAGAGCTACGCCAACAAAAGGAGAAAAGAATCGATGCTCGAGGTTGGAAAGAGTATTTCTCAAAGTGGCACCGATGAAGGGAATATTATGATTTGGAAAGAAAGGGAAATTGAGTCCTAGATTTATCGGCTCATTTAAGTTTCTTGAAATGATTGGGAATGTGGCATATTGCTTAGCATTGCCACCTGAGGTTTCAGTAGTGCACAACGTATTTTCACGTCTCTATGTTAAGAAAGTATATCCCAAACACTAGTCAAAGTCCAGTGGAGTAAAAACATGGTGAGGATGGCCTACTTGGGAAAGAAAAGAAGCTGTTTTAGCCAAGTATCCCAATCTCCTTAAAAAGGTAAGTTAAATTTCGAGGACAAAATTATTTTAAGTAGTGAGAGTTGTAGCGACTGGAAAAAAATGTTGTGTTTTGCTTAAAATAAAATTTTCTTGTAGAACTCGAATATAATTTGGGTTGTATTATTACATTTCTATGATCATTCCTTAAGAGTTCAAATTAAAGCTTTGATTATGATAGTAAAGTTTTGCATAGTTGTTTTTTTAAAAATAATTCTGTAAGGTGTCGAAATCTCTTTTAGACGACA
>NW_019227506.1:0-4560 GCF_002742605.1 Olea europaea var. sylvestris | reverse complement strand
CTCAATTTTTCGTACACCGACTCTCTAAGCGTTCCAAATATACAGGTGCTTATTCTTTCGAAAAATGGCCGAAATCCCTCATACGTCACAATGAAGTGGTGAGTTCAATCCAAAACGGTCGCTACGTTTCCAAAAGTACTTATGGGCCCAAAACGGACACTGTGTGCAAAAGTTACGCTAAATTTTTCGTACGCCAACTCTCCAAGCTTTCCAAATGTGCAAGTGCGCATTCTTTCGAAAAATGGCCGAAAACCCTTGTACGTCATGATGATGTCCTGAGTTCAATTCAAAACGATCGCTACATTTCGAAAAAGTACTTATGCGCCCAAAACGGACACCGTGTGCATAAGTTATGCTCAATTCTTCGAACGCCGACAATCTAAGCGCTCCAAATATGCAAGTGCTCATTCTTTCGAAAAATGGCCGAAATCCTTCTTACGTCACGATGAAGTCCTGAGTTCAATCCAAAATGGTCGCTACATTTCCAAAAAGTACTTATGGGCCCAAAACGGACACCGTGTGCATAAGTTACACACAATTCTTCGAACGTCGACAATCCAAGCGCTCCAAATATGCAAGTGCTCATTCTTTCGAGAAATGGCCGAAATCCCTTATACGTCCTGACGAAGTGGTGAGTTCAATCCAAAACGGTCGCTACATTTCCAAAAAGTACTTATGGGCCCAAAACGGACACCGTGTGCAAAAATTACGCTCAATTCTTCGAACGTCGACAATCCAAGCGTTCCAAATATGCAAGTGCTGATTCTTTCGAAAAATGGCCGAAATCCCTGATACGTCACGATGAAGTGGTGAGTTCAATCCAAAACGGTCGCTACGTTTCCAAAAAGTACTTATGGGCCCAAAACGGACACCGTGTGCAAAACTTTCACTCAATTCTTCGAACGTCGACAATCCAAGCGTTCCAAATATGCAAGTGCTCATTCTTTAGAAAAATGGCTGAAATCCCTTATACGTCACGACGAAGTGGTGAGTTCAATCCAAAACGGTCGCTACATTTCCAAAAAGTACTTATGGGCCCAAAACGGACACCGTGTGCAAAAATTACGCTCAATTCTTCGTTCGCCGACTCTCCAAGCTTCCCAAATATGAAAGTGCTTACTCTTTCGAAAAATGGCCGAAATCCCTCGTACGTCATGATGAAGTCGTGAGCACAATCCAAAATGATCGCTACATTTCCAAAAAGTACTTATGGGCCGAAAACGGACACCGTGTGCAAAACTTACGCTCAATTCTTCGTACGTCGACTCTCCAAGCGTTCCAAATATGCAAGTGCTCATTCTTTCAAAAAATGGCCAAAATCTGTCGTACGTCACGATGAAGGCATGAGTTCAATCCAAAACGATCGCTACATTTACAAAAAGTACTTATGGGCCCAAAACGGAGACCGTATGCATAAGTTACGCTAAATTCTTCGAACGCCGACAATCCAAGCGCTCCAAATATGCAAGTGCTCATTCTTTCAAAAAATGGCTGAAATCCCTCATACGTCACCACAAAGTGGTGAGTTCAATCCAAAACGGTCGCCACATTTCCAAAAAGTACTTATGGGCCCAAAACGGACACCGTGTGCAAAAGTTACGCTCAATTCTTTGTACGCCGACTCTTCAAGCGTTCCAAAATGCAAGTGCTCATTCTTTCAAAAAATGGCCGAAAACCCTCGTACGTCATGATGATGTCATGATTTCTATCCAAAATGATCGCTACATTTCCAAAAAGCACTTATCGGCCGAAAACGGACACCGTGTGCAAAAGTTACGCTTAATTCTTCGTACGCCGACTCTCCTAGCGTTCCAAATATGAAAGTGCTCATTCTTTCGAGAAATGGCCGAAATCCCTCGTACATCACGATGAAGTTATGAGCTCAATCTAAAACGATCGCTACATTTTCAAAAAGTACTTATGGGCCGAAAACGGACACCGTATGCCAAAGTTACGCTCAATTCTTCGTACGCCGACTCTCCAAGCGTTCCAATTATGAAAGTGCTCATTCTTTTGAAAAATGGTCGAAATCCCTCGTACGTCACGATGAAGTCGTGAGTTCAATCCAAAACGATCGCTACATTTCCAAAAAGTACATATGGGCCCAAAACGGAGACCGTATGCATAAGTTACGCTCAATTCTTCGAACGCCGACAATCCAAGCTTTCCAAATATGCAAGTGCTCATTCTTTTGAAAATTGGCCGAAATCCCTCATACGTCACGACGAAGTGGTGAGTTCAATCCAAAACGGTCGCTACATTTCCAAAAAGTACTATGGGCCCAAAACGGACACCGTGTGCAAAAGTTACGCTCAATTCTTCGTACGCCAACTCTCCAAGCGTTCCAAATATGCAAGTGTTCATTCTTTCGAAAAATAGCCGAAAACCCTTGTATGTCAAGATGATGTCCTGAGTTCTATTCAAAACGATCGCTACATTTTCAAAAAGTACTTATGGGCCCAAAACGAAGACCGTATGCATAAGTTACTCTCAATTCTTTGAACGCCGACAATCCAACCTCTCCAAATATGCAAGTGCTTATTCTTTCGAAAAATGGCCAAAATCCCTCATACGTCACGACGAAGTGGTGAGTTCAATCCAAAACGGTCGCTACATTTCCAAAAAGTACTTATGGGCCCAAACCGAACACCGTGTGCAAAAGTTACGCTCATTTCTTCGTACGCCGACTCTCCAAGCGTTCCAAATATGCAAGTGCTCATTCTTTCAAAAAATGGCCAAAATCCCTCGTATGTCACGATGAAGTCGTGAGTTCAATCCAAAACGATCGCTACATTTCCAAAAAGTGCTTATGGGCCCAAAATGGACACCGTGTGCAAAAGTTACGCTCAATTCTTCGTACGCCGACTCTTCAAGCGTCCCAAATATGAAAGTGCTCATTCTTTTGAAAAATGGCTGAAATCCCTTGTACGTTAGGATGAAGTCGTGAGTTCAATCCAAAACGATCGCTACATTTCCAAAAAAGTGCTTATGGGCCCAAAATGGACACCGTGTGCAAAAGTTACGCTCAATTCTTCGTACGCCGACTCTTCAAGCGTCCCAAATATGAAAGTGGTCATTCTTTTGAAAAATGGCTGAAATCCTTCGTACGTTAGGATGGAGTCGTGAGTTCAATCCAAAACGATCGCTACATTTCCAAAAAGTACTTATGGGCCGAAAACGGACACCGTGTACATATGTTACGCTCAATTCTTCGAACGCCGACAATCCAAGTGCTCCAAATATGCAAGTGCTCATTCTATCGAAAAATGGCCGAAATCCCTCATACGTCACGACGAAGTGGTGAGTTCAATCCAAAACGGTATCCACATTTTGAAAAAGTACTTATGGGCCGAAACGGACACCGTGTGCAAAAGTTACGCTTAATTCTTCGTACGCCGACTCTCCAAGCGTTCCAAAAATGCAAGTGCTCATTCTTTCGAAAAATGGCCGAAATCCCTCGTACATCACGATGAAGTTGTGAGTTCAATCCAAAACGATCGTTACATTTCCAAAAAGTACTTATGGATCGAAAATGGACACCGTGTGCAAAAGTTACGTACAATTCTTCGTACGCCGACTCTCCAAGCATTCCAAATATGCAAGTGCTCATTCTTTCGAAAAATGGCCGAAAACCCTTGTACGTCATGATGATGTCCTGAGTTCAATTCAAAACGATCGCTACATTTTCAAAAAGTACTTATGGGCCCAAAACGAACACCGTGTGCATAAGTTATGCTCAATTCTTCGAACGCCGACAATCCAAGCTCTCCAAATATGCAAGTGCTCATTCTTTCGAATAATGGCCAAAATCCTTCATACGTCACGATGAAGTCGTGAGTTCAATCCAAAACGATCGCTACATTTCCAAAAAGTACATATGGGCTCAAAACGGACGCCGTGTACCAAAGTTAAGCTCAATTCTTCGTACGCCGACCCTACAAGCGTCCCAAATATGAAAGTGCTCATTCTTTCGAAAAATAGCCAAAATCCCTCGGACGTCACGATGAAGTCGTGAGTTCAATCCGAAACGATCGCTACATTTCCAAAAAGTACTTTGGGCCCAAAACGGACACCGTGTGCAAAAGTTATGCTCAATTCTTCGAACGTCGACTCTCCAAGCGTCCCAAATATGAAAGTGCTCATTCTTTCGAAAAATGGCCAAAATCCCTCGTACGTCACGAGGAAATCATGAGTTCAATCCAAGACGATCGCTACATTTCCAAAAAGTACTTATGGGCCCAAAACGGACACCGTAAGCATAAGTTACGCTCAATTCTTCGAACGCCGACAATCCAAGCGCTCCAAATATTTAAGTGCTCATTCTTTCGAAAAATGGCCGAAATCCTCATACGTCATGATGAAGTGGTGAGTTCAATCCAAAACGGTCTCTACATTTCCAAAAAGTACTTATGGGCCGAAAATGGACATCGTGTGCAAAAGTAACGCTCAATTCTTCGTACGCCGACTCTCTAAGCGCTCTAAATATGCAAGTGCTCATTCTTTCGAAAAATGGCCGTAATCCCTCGTACATCAAGATGAAGTCGTGAGTTCAATCCAAAA
>NW_019227505.1:0-4560 GCF_002742605.1 Olea europaea var. sylvestris | reverse complement strand
ATTTGAAACAAAAATCGCGCCGGGGGCAATTTCGTCATTTTTTCCAATGGTGTCGGAATGGGCTCAAATTTGACAGGCTGATCAGAAACAAAAATCGCGCCGGGGGCAATTTCGTCGTTTTTCGCGACTGTGTCAATACGGGCTGAAATTTCGCAGGTAGATCGGAAATAAAAATCGTACCAGGGGCCATTTTGAAATTTTTCGCGACTGTGTCGGAATTGGCTAAAATTTGACAGGTTGATCGGAAATAAAAATCGCGCCAGGGACAATTTGGTCATTTTTCGCAACTGGGTCGGAATTGGCTAAAATTTGACTGGTTGATCAGAACCAAAAACCACACCGGGGGCAATTACGTCATTTTTCGCGTCTGTGTCGGAATGAGCTGAAATTTGGCAGGTTGATCGGAAATAAAATTCGTGCCGGGGGCAATATCATCATTTTTCGCGACGGTGTCGGAATGGGTTAAAATTTGACTGGCTGATCGGAAACAAAAATTGCGCGGGGGTCAATTTCGTCATTTTTTCCAATGGTTTCGGAATGCGCTCAAATTTGACAGGCTGATCGAGAACAAAAATCACGCCGGGGGCAATTTCGTCATTTTTCGCGACTGTGATGGAATGAGCTGAAATTTGGCAGTTTGATCGGAAATAAAAATCGCGTCGGGGGCAATTTAGTCATTTTTCGTGACTGTGTCGGAATCGGCTAAAGTTTGACAGGTTGATCGGAAACCAAAATCGAGCCGGGGGCAATTTCGTCATTTTTTCCAATGGTGTCGGAATGGGCTCGAATTTGACAGGCTGATCGGGAACAAAAAACGAGAGGGGGGCAATTTCGTCATTTTTCGGGACTATGATGGAATTGGCTAAAATTTGGCAGGTTGAACGGAAATAAAAATCGCGCTGGGGGCAATTTCGTCATTTTTCGCGACTTTGTCTGAATTGGCTAAAATTAGACTGGCTGATCGAAAACAAAAATCGCGTCAGAGGCAATTTCGTCATTTTTCGCGACTGTGTCGGAATGGGCTAAAATTTGACAGGTTGATCGGAAACAAAAATCGCGCCGGGGGCAATTTCGTCGTTTTTCGCGACTGTGTCGGAATGGGCTAAAATTTGACAAGTTGATCGGAAACAAAAACCGTGCCGGGGCAATTTCGTCATTTTTTCCAATGGTGTCAGAATGGGCTCGAATTTGACAGGCTGATCGAGAACAAAATCTGCGAGGGGGGCAATTTCGTCATTTTTCGGGACTGTGTCGGAATTGGCTAAAATTTGGCAGGTTGATCGGAAACAAAAACCGCGCAGGGGCAATTTCGTCATTTTTTGCGACGGTGTCGGAATGGGCCGAAATTCGGCAGGTTGATCGGAAATGAAAAATAACGCCGGAGGCAATTTCGTCATTTCTCGCGCCTGTTTCGGAATTGACTAAAATTCGACTGGTTGATCGAAAACAAAAACCACGCCAGGGGCAATATCGTCATTTTTCGCGACTATGTCGAAAGTGGCTAAATTTTGACAGGTTGATCGGAAACAAAAACCGCGCCGGGGGTAATTTCGTCATTTTTCAAGACTGTGTCAATATGGGCTGAAATTTGGCAGGTTGATCGGGAACAAAAACTGCGAGGGGGTAATTTCTTCACTTTTCGCGACTGTGTCAATATGGGCTGAAATTTGGCAGGTTGATCGGATATAAAAATCGCGCCAGGGGCAATTTCGTCATTTTTCGCGACGTGTCAATATGGGCTGAAATTTGGCAGGTTGATCGGATATAAAAATCGCGCCAGGGGCAATTTCGTCATTTTTCGCGACTGTGTCGAAATTGGCTAAAATTTGACTGGTTGATCGGAAACAAAAATCGCGCTAGGGGCAATTTCGTCATTTTTCTCGAATGTGTCGGAATTGGCTAAAATTTGAATGGTTGATCAGAAACAAAAACCGCGCTGTGGGCAATTTCGCCATTTTTAACGACTGTGTTAATACGGTCTGAAATTTGGCAGGTTGATCGAAAATAAAAATCGTGTCAGGGGCAATTTCGTCATTTTTTGTGACTTGGTCGGAATTGGCTATAATTTGACTGGTTGATCAGAACCAAAAATCTCGCCGGGGGAAATTACGTTTTTTTCACGACTGTGTCGGAATGAGCTGAAATTTGGCAGGTTGATCGGAAATAAAAATCGCCCCGGGGGCAATTTCGTCATTTTTCGCGACTGTGTCGGAATGGGCTAAAGTTTGACAAGTTGATCGGAAACAAAAATCGCGCCCGGGGTAATTTCGTCATTTTTTCCAATGGTGTCGGAATGGGCTCGAATTTGACAGGCTGATCGGGAACAAAAACTGCGAGGGGGCAATTTCGTCATTTTTCGGGACTGTGTCGGAATTGGCTAAAATTTGACAGGTTGATCGAAAACAAAAACCGCTCAGGGGCAATTTCGTCATTTTTCGCGACGGTGTCGGAATGGGCCGAAATTTGGCAGGTTGATCGGAAATAAAAATAACGCCGGAGGCAATTTCGTCATTTTTCGCGCCTGTTTCGAAATTGGCTAAAATTTGACTAGTTGATCGGAAACAAAAACCACGCCAGGGGCAATATCGTCATTTTTCGCGACTATGTCGGAATTGGCTAAATTTTGATAGGTTGATCGGAAACAAAAACCGCGCTGGGGGCAATTTCGTCATTTTTCAAGACTGTGTCAATATGGGCTGAAATTTGGCAGGTTGATCGGGAGCAAAAACCGCGCCGGAGGCAATTTCCTCATTTTTCGTGACTGTGTCGAAATTTGCAAAAAATTGAAAGGTTGATCGAAAACAAAAATAGCGCCGTGGGCAATTTCGTCATTTTTTCCAATGGTGTCGGAATGGTCTCAAATTTGACAGGCTGATCGGGAACAAAAACGGCGCTGGGGGCAATTTCGTCTTTTTTCGCGACTGTGTCAATACAGGCTGAAATTTGGCAGGTTGATCGGAAATAAAAATCACGCCAGGGGCAATTTCGTCATGTTTCGCGACTGGGTCGGAATTGGCTAAAATTTGATTGGTTGATCAAAACCTAAAACCGCGCCGGGGGCAATTACGTCATTTCACGCGACTGTGTCGGAATGTGCTGAAATTTGGCAGGTTGATCGGAAATAAAAATCGAGCCGAGGGTAATTTCGTCATCTTTCGCGACTGTATCGGAATGGGCTAAAATTTGACTGGTTCATCGGAAACAAAAATCGCTCCGGGGGCAATTTCGTCATTTTTTCCAATGCGTTCGGAATGGGCTGAAATTTGATAGGCTGATCGGGAACAAAAATCGCGTCGGGGACAATTTCGTCGTTTTTCGTGACTGTGTCAATATGCACTGAAATTTGATAGGTTGATCGGAAACAAAAATCGCGCCGGGGGCGATTTCGTCACTTTTTCCAATGGTATCGGAATGGGCTCAAATTTGAAAGGCTGATCGAGAACAAAAACCGCGCCGGGGGATATTTCGTCATTTTTCTCGACTGTGTCAATATGGGCTGAAATTTGACAGGTTGATCGGAAACAAAAATCGTGCAGGGGGCAATTTCTTCATTTTTTCCAATGGTGTCGGAATGAGCTCAAATTTGACAGGCTGATCGGGATCAAAAACCGCGCCAGGGGTAATTTCGTCATTTTTCGCGACTGTGTCAATATGGGCTGAAATTTGGCAGGTTGATCGGATATAAAAATCGCCAGGGGCAATTTCGTCATTTTTCGCGACTGTGTCGGAATTGGCTAAAATTTGACTAGTTGATCGGAAACAAAAATCGCGCTAGGTGCAATTTCGTCATTTTTGCGAATGTGTCGGAATTGGCTAAAATTTGAATGGTTGATCGGAAACAAAAACCGCGCTGTGGGCAATTTCGTCATTTTTCATGACTGTGTCAATACGGGCTGAAATTTGGTAGGTTGATCGAAAATAAAAATCGTGTCAGGGGCAATTTCGTCATTTTTTGCGACTTGGTCGGAATTGGCTATAATTTGACTGGTTGATCAAAACCAAAAATCGCGCCGGGGGAAATTACGTTTTTTTTCGCGACTGTATCGGAATGAGCTGAAATTTGGCAGGGTGGTCGGAAATAAAAATCGCGCCGGGGGCAATTTCGTCATTTTTCGCGACTGTGTCGGAATGGCCTAAAATTCAACTGGTTGTTCGAAAACAAAAATCGCGTCGGGGGCAATTTCGTCATTTTTCGCGATTGTGTCAGAAATGGCTAAAATTTGACTAGCTGTTCAGAAACAAAAACCGCGCAACGGGCAATTTCGTCATTTTTCGCGACTGTGTCGGAATTGGCTAAAATTTGACTGGTTGATCGGAAACAAAAACCGCGTCGGGGGCAATTTCGTCATTTTTCGCGACTGTGTCGGAATTGGCTAAAATTTGACTGGTTGATCGGAAACAAAAACCGCGTCGGGGGCAATTTCGTCATTTTTTCCAATGGAGTCGGAATGGGCTCAAATCAAACAGGCTGATCGGTAACAAAAACCTCGCCAGGGGCAATTTCGTCATTTTTCTCGACTGTGTTAATATGGGCTGAAATTTGACAGGTTGATTTGAAAC